>NC_056743.1:428935610-429040610 GCF_019279795.1 Protopterus annectens | reverse complement strand
GATGAGTGGATGGGAAATAGAAAGTTCACCCTGGGAATCACTCCAGTGGCTCTACTTAATAGAGGCACCAGGAACTAAAGGTGGCATGATGCCAGGGCACTTGTATGGGCTACGCTTGTAAAGGCTCCAGGGCCATTGGCCTAGTACACACCTATGAACCTATACGATGTCAGCCATGACATTACTATGGATACAGTTAAATGCTTTGATGAGGGCACCTGTTTTAGCGTGATAAGAAACTGACTATAACCTTCAGGTCTCTTATCACAAGCAGCGCTTAAAAAATAAGACTTCACAGGTAAATGTTGAATTCACTCTAATTTTCTAAGATGAATACTGAATACAAGAAATAAATAAACCATAATCAGTAATGCTTTAATCAGTGCAATATATAAATACAAAAAACTCTGTGGTCCCTGGTAGATGATTTTTGGAATTAAATTCATTACACCTGCAGTGTTTAGTGCTGTAACAGTAAACTAAATGGCAAGTTCTTATTTATAATCCTAGTAAAAGTCAGGATTCTCAATAAGGCAAACACTGAAGGAATATGGGTATTCCCTATTTTGTCTGTCAACATGAATAACTCAGCATTTCATGAAATTAAACTCTATACTGTTATGTACTAAGCAAGCAAGCTACCAAATTGTTCAGGTGAGAATGAAGAACAGCATAACTATGCAGATTGTAGTTTGGAATCATCTGTAAATCTACAGTATTCTGGTGGACTCAGAACAGACACTGAAGGCATAAATAAACTGAACAGAGATGGCCCGTGTAATAGCGTTACAGACTAGTAGCAATCCTGAGTACAACAACTGAAGAACCAAACCAGAACAACCAGCAAAGAAAGGATCCAGCAAAAGTAGTTTAATAAAATCTCTCTGACGTCTCGGCCTCAGCCTTCAAGGAGTACCAACTCCTTGAAGGCTGAGGCCGAGACGTCAGAGAGATTTTATTAAACTACTTTTGCTGGATCCTTCTTTGCTGGTTGTTCTTCTAGTAGCAATACTGACTCTGAAAGGATGCTTGTTGAACCAGTTTACTGTCAAGTTAACAACAAGGATTAACATTACAAGCCTTTAACTAGTTAACTATTGCATCATGATGGATGCTGTCAAAGGCTTTTACAAGAGCAAGATAAATTACACTGACTGACGAGCCTAGTTCAGTCGCCTCATTTGCAAAAGTATAAAATTGCAAATTTGAAAGCCAAGACTGGCAAGCAAGAAATTCATGTGGATTCACATCTATGATATCCAGAAAATTCAGTGAAACAATTTTCAGCAATATCTCCTCAAATACCTAAAATGCATTTGATGCTGTTGGGGTGCCACCATACAGGATTACTCACGTCCCCTCCCTTTCAGAACAGGAAACACATTTGTTACTTTCCATGATCTGACACAAACATTTCCAATAACAATTCTTGAAAAAGAAAAAATAATATAACATTAAATGCTTTAGCAGTATTTTTATAGACACATACACCTTGGAAAGCCAACAGTTCCTGCAGCACTATTACAACTTATTCCTTCAAGGGCCTCAAAAACTACATTCTCAGTGTTGACTGGGCAGGTCATGTTTGCAAGGTTTTGTAACTAGACAGGTGTGAATATGAAGAAGAACAGAATGCACTAAAAAACCTCATGAAAATGTTAGCAAGATCCCCATTGCTGCTACCTGCAATACCTTTAAGAAAGACTTGGTTCAGAATACTTATAATCTCTGAAGATTTAACAGTTAATAGAGTTAACAGCAAGAGCTTTCTCATTATGTGATTTCTTCATATGTATGTCTTTCATTAGGACATTAGTGGCCTTCTTCAGCCAGACTTTAATACCAGTGCTGGGATTAACTTTTTTTTTTTTTTTTTTGCATATTTTAGTGATGTTTTTCTATAATAAGAGCTGCGGTGGTGCAGCGGTAGCATTGTCGCCTCACCGCAAGAGGTTCTCCCGTTCGATTCTTGGCTAGAGCATCTTCTCTGTGGAGTCTGCATGTCCTCCCTGCGATCGAGTGGCGTTCAAAAGACATGCGTGAATGGGCGTGCCTTCATTGAAAGTTGGGTGTCGGGCTGGCACCTTGGCACTGTAAAAATCAACTGCCAATCATTAGCGAACTGGAGTTATGCTGTGGCGATCTCTAACTGGGAAAAGCCGAAAGAAGAAGAAGAAGTGATGTCTTTGTATCACAAACATAATTTGTTTCTTACCTCCAGGAAAAAGAACAGGATCCTTGATTAAAAAAGAACAAAACTCTGACCATCGACCCTCATAACAGTTAGTAATGGAACTTAAGGGAACATCACTAAAGAGATCTGTTATAAAATTATAACTATACCTATGTTTTTTTACCTTACTGGCTGGCTTGCAATGGAGGGTATTAATTCAACCCCTCCCCAAGCCTGTTTTTGTTTTCGGGGAAGCTTGATCAAGAACAGAGACATTTGCTGCCTTTAACATTTGACTATTTCTCTGGTTTCTTTTATTTTTTCTGTTTCCACTGTCCCTGAAATGCCATTTCTCCTCATGCCGTCTACGTCACCCTGTACTCTCCTTTAGCACCCCCCGTACTTCTTTCTGACTAGCTCAGTATAACTGAAATCGGTCATGCTGTATGTAACCCTAGCTATTGAGGGCATTACCTCCTTCTGCATTCAGTTTTACTTCATGTAAAAGCTTTTTCTTTTAGTATATTGCATGCATAGGGCCTTCACTTATACACAGTTTTACTTACATAGGCTCATAGGTTGGTACTAGGCTATTGGCCTTAGGGCCTATACAAGCCTAGCCATAACAATTCCCTGGATATTTCTTCCCACAATATTTACTTCCCTGGACCCCTGTCTAGCAGGGTGACTGACATGATCCCCGGGGGTGAATTTCCAATCTCCCATCCAATCGTCAAAGTTCCTTTTAAAGAGGGCCAAGGAGGTGCTCTGCTTGACATGTATGTGCAGTCTATTCCAGACTATGGGGAGTCTCTGGGTCAGGAACCTATGCCTCCAGCATGTTTTGTTCATTGTGATGACAATGTTTAGATCCCTGGAGAGTGTGGCTCTGAGTGATTGGTATTTCTTTAAGTGAGTATGTCCAACAGCTCAGGGTTTGACATGGCCTTGTATGTTAAGCAGTGATCGCCTGTGAGTAGACAATATGCCAGGGAGTATAGCTGGAGTTTTTTTAGATGGTCAGCATAGGGTATCTGCTTTAGGCCTGTGATTCTTTTAATGAGGTATTTCTGCTGCCTTTCCAGCTGTTGCAGATGTCTTGTGAGGTACATACCAAATGGGGCACTGCACTATATAATGGGTCTAATGAGGGATGAGTACAGTGGGACAATAACCTCCTTTTTTCTGGATGAAAAGCCCTTAGTGATGAGGTGTGCCACATAGAAGGATTTCCTGACTGTTGTGGTGATGTGGTTATCGAAGGTGAGACCACTGTCCACCTGTGTCCCTAAGTCTCTCATCACACTTTTGGTGTTTAGTGTACTGCCACCTATGTGGTAATTCATGGGTACATGTTTTTTCCCAAAGGGATAACTATACATTTCTTGGCATTAAGTTTGAGCCCATGACTCTGGCACCATTCATCTGTTTCTGTAAGGCCCTTTTGTAGAATATCCACATCATTTGGGGATTCAATAATGGCTCCCAGTTTGCAGTCATCTGTGAACTTTGTTAGCCAGAGTCCCTTAGTGTTGGCCTGTACTTCAGAGAAGTAGATGTCAAACAAGAGCGGTCTCAGGACTGAACCCTGAGGTACTCCACTTGTCTGCAGATGGATTTGGAGTCGGCTCCTTTTACAGTCTGGGTTCTGTCAGTAAGCCAGTTGGCAACCCATCGAGTGACGTAGGGATTTATGCCCAGCTTAGTAAGTTTATCTATGATTCCAGGGTGGGGGATGGTGTCGAAGGCCTTTGTGAGGTCCACATAGGCTGTGTGGACTGCCTTATCCTCGTCCACAGCTCTGGAGACTGATTCAAAAAAGTCAGTCAGGTTCAGGAGACGAGATTGGCCCTTCACAAACCCAAACTGGGTGGGGTCGAGTGTTTAAAGGTTTACTGCATGTTTTTACTGTTTACTGCATGCATTCACTTTTACTTTCAAGCTGGAATTTTATAAAACATTTATCTTTTCATTTCTTTTCCCCTGCTGCACATCTTAATGTGTTCAACACTGTTACATGGTTGCATTTGCCTTTGGGCATAAATCCTGACTGAAAACAGTTCCTTGAACAAGTTTATCTACACACTTAGCAAATACAAGAACAAAAGACTATAAAATAAAAATATCAGGGAGTTTATTATGCCTAAAAGAGAAAGTACATGGTAGTCTTCAACCTTTTAATACTGCCGGTGGGGTTATTAATAAAAAGGGGGATGAGAACTAAGCCAAATATCAAGGTACAGCAGAAAGATAGGACCCCATATCAGAAACAGTATTAAGCCAGAATATTCACAAGTCCTATTGCTTAGGCAGTTTGTACACCAACTGAGAAAAAAACAACTTAAAATCAGGAAGTGCAAGTTCATCTATCAAAAATGAATGAGATACCAGATCACATGACCTTGTCAAAGTTGTAAAGCTGTCAGAATGTTAGTCTTCCATCAGAGACAAGATATCGTTCTGGTTGAGGAAGATGTGGAATTTGACAAGAACTGATTAACATGACTGTTAAATTAGAACAGGGGATAGAGGTTATTAATGAGCTTCTTCCTTTAGCCTTGGGTTTGATACCCTCACATTCCATTTGCATGCTTATGACTCCAATAATATGAACTCATTTCTGGGTCCTGAAATGAGGAGCTACACCATTTGGGGCTCTTTTCCACTGCAGTAATATGGAGGAAGTGCATGTTATATTACTGACTCCATAGTTTAGAGTTTTGGGCTCCCTACCTCAAAAAACAGAAAGCAAACAATTTTACTGTTTATACAGTAAAGCTACACTAGCACAAACCCTCTGTAAGCAGTGAATGTGAATGCAAACCATTTAGCCACCATTTCCAACATCAGTTTGCTTTCAGAGACAGGAAATGATTACAGTACTACTGCTTAGCAAATTACTGCCATATTTCAATGATGCGTTAGAATAACAAGTGTACCACTGAACTCACCTTTAAAGAAGTTTGCAGCAAAGCCAGCTTTATTAATGGATCCATCAGAGACAAATTTCATCCAGAGTTTATTAGAGCTGGTTTTAATATCTTCAGGTTTGTCATATCCACAGAAACGACCAATCAGGGGACTGTCATCACTATCACCATCACGGACTTCCAGGTAGTCATATGCACAGTTGTCATGACGTTCAATCTGAATGGAAGCAAAATAAAAAAACTTAGTAAATGATGAACAACTGTTTCAAGAATTCTGAGGACATCTAAGGAAATGCTGACTCAGTTTTTAGAAACAGCTAACACCAAATGATCATGTAACAAATGTAATGTCACAAATGATGATTCATATGATTTCCATTTATCTAAGGATTGTCACAGAAAATCCTACTTTAATGTATTGAAGTAACATGAGCATTAACATCTCCAGACGAATTCCTAATGTTCATATAGAAAAATGTAAGCTGATATGGTGCTAGATTTTGAGACTTTACTCCACTAAGATTCTATCAGATCATTTGTGCTACTTAAATGACAGAACCAACCATATGAACACAATGGAAATATGTATGACTTAGGCATAATAATTAATAGGGATAATGAAAAATTTACAGGATGGAATCTAGGGGTGTGTCAAGGGCTGCACTTCATTTGGGCATATTCTATAGATCATACCCTTATTGTTGTGTGATGGCAGTAAATACAGTATGGAAGGTAATGCTGTTGGAGGAAATGAAAATGCTGACAAAACTGTGGAAATAATGGTGTTTACAAAAGGTGGAGTGAACGATTTTTATATTGGTGAGGCTTACAGAACAAGGAGAACAGACTAAGTGAAGAAACTGTACACATTTTGTCTGAATCATTAAATGGAGCTCATGTGCATTTAAAGGAGCATAGGCATAGAATCCTTCTGCAATGTGACTTTTGAGACATTTGGCTTATCAGAAAGACTTACTAGGTATGAGAAAAAATGTTGTGCCCCAAGGAAAGATTACATGTTTATTAATTTAAATGTGCAGGTCCACAAGAAAAGCAAAGTGCAATTTAGAACTATTGATGAGGAAAAACTGGAACTGAAAACTTTTTTCTGGACTTGCCAGAATATATATGAAACTAGAAAAATGTGCCCAATGACACAAAAATATGGAAAGGGGGGTTTGATAGGTTTGGGCTTCCTGACCAATAAAAGAAGTACCAAGTGTAGTTATGGTGAACATTGTTAAATAGCTAGGGGAACACAAATCAGAATTTTTTTGTAACTGTACAAGTAATCTGATATAGGACTGGATGAAAAAAGTGTTCCCAATGTAATGATAATTTACATAGGACTGTAAAATTGCACACAGGACATGAAGAATGTCACTTATAGATTGACTCTCTATTATAGACTGATAAACTAAATGCTAGCAGCAATGAAAATACAGTTGGACACGAAAACTATTCAATTTACTAATGAGCAAACTAAGGACAGAAGTGAATGTGCTCAAAGTGATATTTATCATGAAAATGAACAAAATCATGTGCTCCTGCAAATGAAGTAACAAAAAATGAAAACGTCGATACAGTCAGGGAATTTCACTTGGAATCCAGGGAGGATTGTGTCGCAGTACAATGTAATGATGATGAACAAGAAGATGCAATAGAAGGGAAAGATAAACCATCTATTGGGAATAGGAACGATCTGAAGAAGGCTAAATAGCTGAAAGCGCTTATCGTTTTATCACTACGGAATTGTAATGCTGTTTTTACTTTTTCCATTAAACTTACTTGCTGTTTGACACAGGACTTTATCGTGGTGGATTTTTGCTGTAGTGGAATACCAGAGGTTTTTTCTTTATCTATTGGGAACAGGACACAAAAATGGAAACTGCAAACAGGAATAATAGAAAGATCCAAAATAGAAAGGGGCTAATATAAACGTAGGAGATGTGAATGCGCATAATATAATAAAAGAAGTGAGAAGGATATTGGTATAAATGGTGTCATGGTGTAGCTACAGATATGAAATATTTAGAAGACATGCAGGTTTTTAGTGAAGAATTAAAAGACCAACATCTACATTTATGTGGAAAACTATTATATGGAGTTTTGGCAACGATACACATTTGAGAACAGTAAGTTTAAAAAAAAAGGCAGAAAGAAAGAAAAAAAGATAACATTAAAGTGACGGCTGTTAGAATTGTAAGAAGGGTAGTGACTGATGGTGTGACAACACATGGGAAAGCAATACAAGTGACAGTGGTACAGGTGTACGCATCAATGCAGAGTGAGAATGTTGGCAGAAATTAAACAGTTTGTATTACTTAACATGAACATTACAGATGTGGGATATTCTGATTGTAAACAATGAAAAGGTTAAGGAAAACCGCACAAGACATAAGAGTACATAAAGACAAAGCATGGGAGACAATTCGGGATGAGAGACATTATATGTATGTCAAAGATAAGGACAAACTGATTATATAATGATTTCTGATGCTCTGCATAAGATACAAGGGGTTGGGGGTGACCATGATACATGATCAGAGTGGCAGATGACGTACAAATAAAAATATAAGAGTGCGTATAGAAAATGAAAAACAGATACTGAAGAAACAAAAACAAATACAGTGCCTGGCAATTTGACTGATTACATCCTGTTTCAAACATTTTGTGTATCCTTGGGGCAGTTTTTATTGTTTATTCATGTTTTATTGCCTCTACACCATTATCTTTGTGTTTACTTGTAACTTGTTTGGTGGTTGATCCCTGTGATGTTCCAACAGGATTCACAAGAACGGTTTACTCACACTGGAATAAACACAGATGGTCCCTCTTCGTTAAATGGCTCAGGTCCAAGTCCAAACCTGCCTCTGTCCCCAAATAAATAGCCCTCCTTAAACCTTTCCTAGCGCCCCGCTGCTACTTCTCTTCATATCTCTCCTTAACTCTGCCCCATATCTTCTGCAACTACTCATCTCTCTTATCCTCTCTCCTTTTCAAAAAAAAAAAAAAAAATACATATATATATATATATATATATATATATATATATATATATATATATTTAGATTAGTATTGATGTAGTTATTAGGAATTATCCAATATTGTCTTCCTCCAACTTTATAAAATTCCTTAGTCTTGTACTTGTACTTAGACTATGTACGTTTTGGCGATATTTTACTTGAGGGCCTCACCAGATGCACAGTAGCAAGCCCAGCCCAAAACCCGCTCCCGTGCTATTTCGTAATCGGGCACTAATGAATATGCATTCCCTCAATAGCGACAGTAGCATATGTCTATTTTACACAATAACTTTCAAACCTAACATCATTTTACACGCATCACTACCTTAAAGGTCATTCAATAGCTCCAATCAAGATGAATTTTTGTCATGGAAAAAGGCAAAGTGAACTACACACAAATACTTACAAATATTAAGATCACCAATGGAAGGATCTTTACAGCAGACTAGTGCTATTAAGGAAAATACAAAACACACCAAAAATTATAAGTTAACCAAATGAAAACATTTAACTGTGTGTTCAGTGTGTATATGGTAAAAGCCAACCTATTTCTTTGTCACAAAATGTAATTAGATTACAAAACCTAGTTAGGCATTAAACAAACACTGCAATAAAATGTATTTTTCTACCACAGCAAATACAAATTTTTTAATACTCATGCAACTGTAAACGATTTACATTCTGGTAGCAGTTACACCATACTATTTTTGTGACAAAGAAAGCTGAAGAAACTTTCCCCAGAAACATTAGCAACACTGCTAGCCACTTCAGAGAACATCTTGCATACTGCTACATATGAACAATATGGCTTTCAGCTCGGCAAATACGACTGACTAAATTTAGTCTGGAAAATTAAGTGTCCTACTGTGGTGACACTCCTACTGAGGTGACTTACATGCCAAAGCACTGACAGCCACTTGGAAAAAGAGCTCTTCATTCTCTGCATACAAATGGGGAGAAAAAACTTGTAAAAACTCCAAATGGTAAAGTTATGAACTGCAAGGACAGGTTTACTACTTCTGTGCTTCTTTTTGCACCTCCCATGAAAGTTATTCCCAAAAGCATTTAATTTACTTCTCACCAGCTGATTAGAATGCCATGTCAATCATGGCTCATTACATATGCAGACCTGGACGTCAATCATTCGCGACACAACCACTTCTGCGCAAAATGCAAGGTGAGGCCTTCAAGTAAAATATCGCCTACTTTTCTCCTTGTAAAACTGTAATTTTATTACTCTGTGTAATCTAAATTTAACATGCAGCTTTTCTCCCCAGGCCTCAACTGAAAATGGGTTTCTGACCCAGTGAACTTTCCCTGTCAAAAAATGTAAATAAATAAACAAACAAACAGAAACAAACGGAATTGGAATCAGCAGACAGATCAGGATGCCTGAAAGCCGAAGAAAATGAGAGGCGGAGGCAACATGAAAAGGAAATGTTGACTCTTTGCCAGAGTCATGGAGGTAATGGGGAAGGGAGTAAATGAACCCTAGAATCAATGAAGGTCAGTGAGTTTCTTCCACAATTTACAGAGGGTGATGACTTCGATAGTTTTATTCATATGTTTGAGAGGGTATGTAAACAGTATAATGTTGACCAACAGCTCTGGGTACGGTTCCTGACCCTCTTACTCCATGGTAAAGCTGTAACTGCTATTTCTACATTGTCTGATACTGAATGCTAAAATTATAATACAGTTAAAAATTGTCTGTTGGAATGCTTTAAGTTAACACGTGAAGCTTATAGGAAAAAGTTTCATGAGCATAGGCGCAAGGCAAATGAAAGTGTGTGTGAATATATTGCTGGACCGAGCACTTATTTTCATAGGTGGGTGAGTGGGTGTCAGATCACCAGTTTTGAAGGGCTGGCAGACCTTTTGGTGAGGGAACAAACCCTTAGCACTTTGCCTGAGGACATGAGAATCTGGTTGGCAGATAGGGAATGTAACACCGCAGATGAATTGGGGGAAAAAGGGAGACCTATACCGAGCAATCAGGGCATCACTGCGTCAGAAAGGGATACCCAGTGCTGCACATGGGTCAAAGGGAACCCACGATGGGCAGACTAAACCACCCTAACAGAGTCCACCAGTAACAGGGGAAGCCTCTAGTTCAGGCACATGGCCAGGATCAAGGGATAAATGTTTTAAATGTAACCAGTGGGGTCATGTAGCATATAGATGTCCATGAAGGGAAGGTGGGGAACAAAAGGTAGGGAGCCAGCAAGTGGGAATGACAGAATGCCAGCAGTAAGTTGTCTTGAGGCAACAAGGTTACCAAACTAAAACAAGAGCTTACAACCTACCTCAGCAGATGGGAAACAGACCACTGCTAAGACAGACATAGCCTCTGACCTAACCACTGTGAAGTGTGCCATGGTTAAAGAGGAGTACAAGCTACTTGGGAAGTCTACTCCAGTCAGAGCTTTAGGAGGAACTACATTCCAAATACCTTTGGCTAGGGTTCACCTTGACTGGGAGGGTAGAAAAGGAAGCAAGAAAGTAGGTATGCTTGAGGATATCCCTGAAGATGTCCTGATAGGGAATGATTTTGATAATGCAATACCTTGTGTGCATGCGATTACATGCAGTCAGGCTTGGAGGCAAGCATGTGGGTCTGGCAGCCTGAGGGAGAACAAGACAGACCGCACACATTCAGCCAGGACTGGTGAGATGGCTACTTGAGGGAGGGGGCTACCTTGTAGCAGTGAGACTAAAGGTGAGCCACAGCTGTTTGTGGGTACTGATGTTCTCTTGGACAGAGTAACTGCAAGGGCAGAGGTGAGTAGCAGTACCCAGGCAGACAGTGAGGTACCGCTGTGAGAAGATACCAGACTTCCTGTGGAAGGGGAGCTGGGAAGGGTTAAAAAAGAGAGAGTTGAGACAGGCTCAGCTCTCAGACTGTACATTACAAGGCTTGAGGGAGGTAGCCAGGGAGGCAACAGATTCTCAAGGAAAGGTGGATTCTGTATACTGGGACAAAGGGTTAGTGCATAAAGAGTGGACCCCAGAGGGAGGGCTAGAGGGGGAAGTAATACAGCAGTTGGTAGTGCCCAGAGCGTACCATCTGGCACTGCTAGCCATAGCCCATGACATTCTCTTTGCAGGTCATATTGGGCATAAAGTGTACCAAGAGACGTATTATGCAGAAAGTACAGTTTTGTACCTACCATAAATGTAGATGTTCGAAGATCCACATTGCTGCAGTCCTAACACTTGGGTAGTCCGCTGTCCCTCGGTCGGCCCGAATATCAGAGTATAAGGCTGACGTCGGTCAAGGCGCATTTGACTGACATCAGAACGTCAGGGTACAAATGCGCATGACCGACGTCATATCCTCAGTCTTTTCTTGCCCCAGATGTCAGAAGACCCTAAAAAGAAAGGTCAAAACCCATAGACAACAACTAAACAACCAACTAGCCCAACACCAAAAATATGTACCATATATACAATATATACAATATACACAATATACCTCAGATGGGTAACCCAACCCACACAACCACCTCAAACTACAGAGGGGAAGGAGGGAGGGTAAATTGGACTGCAGCAATGTGGATCTTCGAACATCTACATTTATGGTAGGTACAAAACTGTACTATGTTCTTCATCTCACATTGCTGCAGTCCTAACACTTGGGTAGAATCCCAAAGCAGAGGTAAGGGAGGATGGCTAAACTATAATGAAGCAGGAGCTGCCAAAATGCCCTGCAACACAGCAGTGGCAAAACCAGCCCTGGATTTAGAGTACAATGGAAGGTGGTAATGCCTAGAGAAGGTATGCACAGAACTCCAAGTGGCTGCCTCCAAAATATCCTTAGTTGCCACCCCCCTCAAAAAAGCTGTTGAAGTGGCAGTAGCCCTAGTGGAATGAGGCCTAATCTCAGCTGGAATCTGTTTGCCATGATGGGAATAACAGAAAGCAATGCAAAATCCAATCCACTTAGAAATAGTTTGTTTTGACACGGGCTTGCCCTGAGAGCACAAAGCAAAAGAAACTAATAACTGCTGAGATTGTCTGAACCCTTTAGTTCTGTCCAAATAATATCGCAACTGCCTGTGTACATCTAAAGTGTGCAAAATCTTTTCCCCTTTATTTTGGGGATTTGCATAAAAAGTAGGCAAATGAATAGTTTGGTTTAAAGCCACACTAGAAACCACTTTAGGCATAAAGGAAGGATTAGTACGTAAAGATACCCTATCCTTATGGAAAATTAAGAAAGGCTCAACTGCCATAAGGGCCTGCAATTCAGAAACCCTTCTTGCAGAGGTAATGGCCAACAAAAAGCAGTCTTCCATGACAAATATTTCAACTCAGCAGTAGCTGCAGGCTCAAAAGGTTGTAAAGTGAGTTTCTCCAACACAAAATTGAGATCCCAAGCAGGAGTAGGAGCCCTTTGGGGGTCTTATATTCTTCCCCTCTAAGAAATTGCTTGAACAAAGGATGAGAAAACAATGGTGGGTCACAGTCGTAGTGAGCTGAAATTGCTGCAGCATGAATCTTAATAGAAGAGAAGGACAAACCTTTGTCTAACAACTCAGTAAGATATTGAAGAGCCACACTTAAATCAGGCTCAGAAACATCCAAATCCTTAGCTGCACTCCAAAACAAAAATCTCTTCCATTTATCTGCGTACACTTTCCTTGTACTAGGCCTTCTAGCTTCCAAAATCACATTCAAAACTTGTTGTGGAAGTTGAGACCCTCTATGGTTTAAAATAGAATATGCCAGGCTGTTAGGTGAAGAGAGTGAAGTTTGACATTGAGCAAATGACTGTCCTCCTGGGACAACAGATGTGGAATCAAAGGCAAAGGCCATGGAGGCTTCCGTGCTAGACTTCTCAGTAATGGGTACCAGTGCTGTCGAGGCCAATCTGGAGCTATCAAAATCATCCTTGGCTTGTCCTGTCTGACCTTCAGAAGTACCTTTGGGAGGAGAGGCAGAGGTGGAAAGGCATACACATGAAGATTTTTCCAACTGAAAGAAAGAGCATCCACTTTCCAAGCTGTGGGATGAAACCTCTTTGTGCAAAACTTTGGCAGCTGGTGGTTTAGTGGAGAAGCGAACAGATCTATGTCTGGAGTTCCCCAGGACACTGTCAATTTCTGAAATACATGAAGATCCAGTTTCCACTTGTGGGGATCCATGATTTGTCTGCTTAACACATCTGCTAAGGAGTTCTGTGCTCCCGGCAGAAACCTTGCCTGAAGACCTAGTTGTAAACTGAGAGCAGTCTCCCACAAAATCATTGCTTGCCTGCATAGAGGATAAGAATGTGTTCCCCCTTGCTTGTTGATGTACCACATGACAGTTGTGTTGTCTGTTAGAATCAACACCTGCCCTGGAAGAAGTAAATCCTTGAAAGCTATTAATGCAAACTGGACTGCTAACATCTCCTTCAAGTTGATATGTAGATGCTGTAGTCTGACAGGCCACTTGTCTTGTATCCACTTTCCATTTAGATGAGCTCCCCAAGCTTTGTCCGAGGCATCTGTCGTTAAAATTTGACTGGCCTCTGGCCGGGTCACAGAGAGTCCCTTGTTTAGGTGACATTCCTGAGCCCACCACAAAAATTCCTTTTGAATGCAAGGTATTATTGGAATGACAGTGTCCAGATCCTGGCAGTGCTGTGTCCATACATTTTGAGATACCATTGCAACTTCCTCATATGCAGTTTGGCATTGGGAAGCACCAGAATACAAGATGCCATGAACCCTAAGGCTTGAAGGACTGTCCTTGCAGTCAGCCCGGACTGAAGAGATAGATGATGGAAGTAACTGGAAAGATTCTTTTGTTTGTCCGGGGTTAGAAAGGCCATCTGGGATGCTGTATTCAGTCTTACACCCAGAAAGCACATGTCTTGAGAGGGTACTAGACTGGACTTTATTTCGTTCACAGAATACCCCAGGCATCTTAGCACTGCTATCACATATTCCAAATGACGAAGAAGCTCTTCCCTTCCTTGAGCCAGAATCAGGCAATCGTCCAAATAAGGATAGATTTGTATTCCTTTCAGCCTGAAGAAAGCTATCACTGGAGCCAGAACTTTCGTAAATACTCTGGGTGCAGTAGATAAGCCAAAGGGCAATGCAGAGAACTGATAGTGAGAAGTCCCAGTCCGAAAACGCAGATACTTCCTGCAACTTAGCCTGATAGGAACATGAAGGTAAGCCTCCTTGAGATCCAAAGTTACCATCCAGTGATCCTTGCCCAGCAGAGGTAAAAGCTGTTGTAACGTCAACATTTTGAACTTGGGAATGTCCAGATAAGTGTTGAGGATAGATAAATCCAAAATTGGTCTCCACGTGTTCCCCTTTTTTGGTACAAGGAACAGGCGAGAATAAAATCCTAGGCCCCTTTCTGGTATAGGAACCGGCTGTATAGCCCCTATTTGGAGTAACAGAGAAATTTGCTTGTGAGCCTCTATTCTTTGTTGAGGAGGAATGTCTGGCATGCCTTTGAAAGGAGGCAAGGTATGGAAATAAAACCTGTAACCGTGATGTATGATATCCAATACCCATCTGTCTTGGGTAATCAAACTCCAATTTTCTTTGAAAAGTGCCAACCTTCCTCCCAAAGGTGCTGCCAGGCGAGAAGGTTCTGGCAGCTGAAAAGGTAGGTCATTGGGTCTGTTTACGAAAGGACTGACCCCTGCCCTCACCCAAAGACTGTGCAGGAGAACTCCCTATTCTAGGCCTGAAAGAGCCCTGACCTCTGCCCCTCCCACGTCTAGATCTACCCCTAGACTGGGAATCATAAGAAGGATACGTCCACCCCTTAGTAGGCCAATTTCTACTAAACTTTGGAGGCTGAACCTGCAAAAAATCTTTAACAGTCTGCATAGACTTAGCCTTGTCTTCCATTTTCTTTAAAACTGCCTCAACAGGAGAACCAAACAAGACATCAGATTGCAAAGGGGCATCCAAAATCCTAGTTTTAACATGGTCAGATAAATTTTGATCCCTCAGCCAGGCATGCCTGCGAAGAACTGACCCAGTGGCAGCCACCCTAGACGAGGCCTGTACAGCATCAAAACCACATTGCAAAGAATGCTTACCCACCTGTTCAGAAACATGCACTAAATCTTGTAACTCTTTACAATCAATACCTTCCGCCAGAGCATCAACCTTAGATTTCAACTGTGAAAGGAGATAATTTTGATATTTCAACATGTGAAACTGGCAATTCAAAGCTCTCATGGCAAGAGTGGAAGAAGTATAAACTTTCTTTCCCCATCTATCCAAGACCCTGGCCTCTTTATCTGCAGGAACCGGATTCTTGACAACAGAAGCCTTAACACCCTTAGGCCCCTGGCTAACAGTTTCTGGGTCTGCCCTAGGACCCTTAAAAAGATACTTATGAGCTTCAGGCACCCTGTAATACCTATCTGGTTTAACAGGAGCAGGAGGCAAAGAATCAGGATTAAGAGAAGCCTCGGCAAACACATCTTCCACCACATTCAGAACAGGAGGTATAGCCAAAGGCCTATGCTGGGGTAAAAACAAAAATTCCCTAAGCCTTTTCCTGGAATCAGAGAAGTCCTGACCTTCCCACTTAAAATGCTCTCTCATGGAGTGAAGGGTCTCTGAAAAAGAAAAATCCTCAGGAGGAGAAGCAGAAGGAGTAGAATCATCCACATCAGAATCAGAATAATGAGAATACTCCTGCAAGTCTTCAGCCGAAGACTCAGACACATCCGAAGCCTGCTCATAATCCCACAACACTGGTTCCATCCTAGGCCTCTTATCAGGAGGGGGCATAGAGCCTCTAATTAAAGTAATTAAATCTTCTGCCATTTTAAGCATGTGCTTCTTGGGCACAGAACCTGAAGAACTAGGAGTGACACCCACAGAAGCTAAACTAGACCTGCCTCTAGGAGAAGCCTTGGAAGCAGAAAGAGAGGGCCTAGACCCCTTAGGAAGGGAGGGAGTACAGTTATCTGAGAAGCCCCTACAGCCTGACCTGCCTCCTGGGAGGCCACATCCTGTAAAATCAAAGTTTCTCCCTGGGACTCCAGAGAGGCCTCCGTCGGAACCACCGGTTCCACTGACGCCTCTAAAGAACCGGCGTCCGGTTCGGACGACTCCTCTAACCTAGGTTTAACTGCCTTGTCCTTGCGCTTCTAGAGAAGCTGGCGTCGGAGCATCCGACGGCATATTGTAATTGCACCGCTTCCCAAAGACCAACCTGGCACAATCCAACCTTCGCTTTATAGTGCGTTTATTGAACTTAGCACAAAAGCGACACCCAACAACATCGTGCTCAGGCCCCAAACAAGGTATACACAAATTATGGTAATCCCTATGCGGTATCTGTTTCCCACAAGAAATACAGTTATTCACTTTTTCTGACATCCGGTAAACCACTGAGGCAAGAAAAAAACAAAATATTCCCCAACGGGGTACTTAACCAACTCTGACTTCGGTCTGAAACTCCGAATTGAAAAATTACAGAACGCCGAACGGCACTTGCAACACTGCTTCTGCATCGGACCATGCGGCAAAAAAGACTAAGGATATGACGTCGGTCATGCGCATTTGTACCCTGACGTTCTGATGTCAGTCAAATGCGCCTTGACCGACGTCAGCCTTATACTCTGATATTCGGGCCGACCGAGGGACAGCGGACTACCCAAGTGTTAGGACTGCAGCAATGTGAGATGAAGAACATCTTTTATTGGCTTGGGACTTCCAGGATTGTAACAGGGTACTGCAGGACCACTGAGCAGTGCCAAAAGGTAGGCAAGACAGGAGACAATGTCAAAGCTCCTTTGGTGCATTTACCTGTGAATGAGGAGCGATTTCAGAGGGTAGCTATGGATACTGCGGGGGCCTTTGAGTACCCCAAGTTGTGCAGGGAAAAAGTATATCTTAGGGGAAGTAGATTATGCTACCAGATACCCTCAGATGGTGGCTCCATCCTCCATCTAGGCAGAAAGGGTGGCAAATGCTTTATTAGAGATTTTTAGCAGGGTAGGTTTCCAAAAATAAATACTGACTGACACAGGTGCCAATTTCACGTCAGACCTGCTGGCTTGTCTGTGGAAGCACTGTGGGGTGAAGCATCTAAAGACAACCCCTATCACCCCCAGACTAATGGTCTTGTGGAGAGGTTAAACTCTACACTAAAGACCATGCTACAGGCATTTGCAGACAAGTTTAAGGGAGAGTGGGGCAAATATTTGCCCCATCTGTTGTTTGCTTACAGACAGGTGCCCCAAGAAACCACAGGCTTTTCACCCTTTGAGCTGCTATATGAACATAGGGTGAAGGGACCTCTAGATTTGATTTGTGATGAGTGGGAGGGAGAGTGTGAATCCCACAAGGAGTCTGTTGTGGCATATGTCCTAAACCTCAGGACAAGGCTCAGGGAAATCATAGGCTTGGCCCAGGAGACCCTGGCAGAAGCCCAACAACAGAAAAAAGGTCTGGTGTGACAGGAATGCTCAAGCCAGAGTATGGTGTGGGACAGCAGGTGATGGTGCTCATTCCTGTCAGACACAATAAGCTGCAGGCAGCTTGGGAAGGACTCTTCAAAGTGGTAAGGAAGGTCAGTGATGTTAACTACAAGATAGAACTGGTAGGCAGGGGCACATACTGTACCATGTTAACACGATGAAGCCTTACCATAACAGGGAGGCCCTTGTGCTCAGTATTTGCAGTGGATTGCAGGAGAATTCTGAGGGGATCTGGTGACTAATCTCCTCATTGAGGCTCAGACTGACACCTCAGTGGAAGGAGTAACAATGTTCCAGCAGCTATCCCCTATCCAGGTTCAAGAAATCCGAGCAGTGTTACAGGAGTTTGGCCGCATGTTCACTCAGAAACCAGGGTGTACCCACCTGGTGCACCATGTGGATGCAGGACCCCAAAGGCCTATCAAGAAGGCCCCTTATAAGGTGCCTGAGGGAGTCAAATAGACTCTGAGGGTAGAAATACAGGAAATGTTGGAATTGGGAGTAATCCAGGAATCCAGCAGTCCCTGGGCCTCCTCAGTGGTGCTGGTACCAAAGAAGGATGGCAGCACCAGGTTCTATGTGGACTAGAAGAAATTAAATAGTGACACGAAGTCAGATATTTGCCCTATGCCTAGGACAGATGAAGCCCTAGAGCAGATGGGTGGGGCTAATTATCTCACCATTGTTGATCTTACCAAGGACTACTGTCAGGTGCCCTTGACTCCCAGTGCTAGGGAGAGGTCAGCCTTTGTGACTCCTTTTGGCTTGTATGAGTTCACAAAGATGGCCTTTGGGATGAAAAATACCCCAGCAACTTTCCAGAGACTGGGAGATTGTATCCTAGCAGGATCAGGAGATTTCACCCTTGCTTACCTGGATGATATTGCCAAATATAACCATTCCTGGCAAGAACACCTTGAGCATGTTAGGGAGGTGCTGGGCAGAGTACAGAGAGCAGTGTTGACCATTAAGCCCAGTAAGGGTCAGCTGGGTATGGCAGAGGTTTCCTACCTGGGACATAGAGTAGGGAGTGGTAAGATCAGGCCAGAACATGGCCTGGCCCTGTTACCAAAAGCAGATGAGAAAATTCTTAGGGACAACGGGGTATTACAGAAAGTTTGCCCCCAATTATAGTACCACAGCTGCTTCCCTCACAGACATTACAAGGAAAAACAGGCCAGATAAGGTAGTGTGGACTCCAGCATGTGAGCAGGCATTCCAGAAGATTAAAGGAGCTTTGGGAGGACCTTTTTATTAGCCAGTCCAGATTACAGCAAAGAATTTGTTGTGCAGGTACATGATTTGAACTATGGGGTGGGCACTGTACTTAGCCAAGTTTCCTCAAAGGGAGAAATGCACCCAGTGGTATATATCAGCTGTAGGCTCCAACCCAGGGAGGAATGCTATGCAGCTGTAGGAAAGGAATATTTAGCCATAGCATGGGCACTGCAGAAACTTCAGCCTTATCGGTATGGAAGGAAATTCACTGAAGTTATAGATCACAATCCTTTAACACGGCTACATCGAGCAAGCCAGCAAAATGCAAAGCTACTAAGGTGGAGCCTAGGGTTGCAAGCATATATAACTTCAGTCCACCAAATTTTAGGAAAATAGCAGAAATATTTAAATTACTTTACAGGCTATGCAATTAAAGATGGTATCTTTCAGTTTTCATTGCAGCTAGAGACACAGAGTCTGTGCTGAGAAGCTTTTTGTATTGTCTTTGGAGTGAACTAATTACTACCTCTGAAAGCATGATGGAGTGCAGTTGCTTTATGACTTCCAGCATCTGCCAAATATCTGAGGTCTATGTATTTTCACAGGTAGATGCTAAATACTGTCATCTTCCAGCAGTGGGGGTTTAATCTGGGAACTAATCAGATGACAAGTAATGTCATTCTGTAAGCTACCCCAGCAGTAATATTGATATTACTTTGAGAAGTCTCTTACTGAGACAGAACATTCTGTATTCTGTCTTGGACCTAACAACTAGAAGATCCATTCACCACATCTGCCTTGCTCTATTAGTATGTTCTTAGATTACAGTAATTCTCTTGGATACAGTCAAGAATATAGTAAAGCTTAGTTTAGATGTTTTACTTTATTTATTTGAGACTGTCCTGCAATGTTGTTTAAAAATTTCCTGTGGTTTTCAACTCTGATATTGCTGTGAATATATATTTAGTATCATCTTGTTTTATTATTAAATATATTTAAACCTTTCATTGTGATTGATTTATATAGAGATATTTAGGTTTTGAGAGTACTTGCATATTTATTTGGTGACACTGTGTGGGCCACTCCTAATAGCCTTGCTCTTGGTCAAACTACCATTTGTGTTAATATTACACAATAATATTGGACACCCTTTGTTAAGGCCTTAATGTAGCTGATATTGAGTGGCTGGTGGCAGTAATAACTACCTTATAGTCTGGGCAAAAGGGGGCATAGCTGGTAAACCTGTGACAACCTTTCTCAGGTGTGTGTGTGTGTGTGTGTGTGTGTGTGTGTGTGTGTGTGTGTGTGTGTGTGTGTGTGTGTGTGTGTGTGTGTAAATAAAACCTCAAAGAGTGTGTGTGTGTCATCTACTTGGGCAGGGATATGAAGCACTGGTTGGACAGAAAGGGTGCTGGAGGCCTGGGCTTGGTGACTGAGCTGAGATCTCAAATCTATAGCTGTGCCAGTGGGGAGTCTTACTGGGGATCTGGAGAAAGATAAAGAAACCAGCCCCGGACTGACTGTGGCCTCTGTGTGCTCTTAAGGGAAATTGCACTTGATGTAGAGAGATGCATCTGGAAAGCAAGTAGGTGAGATCACAGTTAGTTGCCTATCAAGGCCCTCAAGTACTTGTACCAGCACATTTATGACACAGTCATAGTGCATGTGGGTGTTAAAGATGTATAGACATGCACAGAGGCATTTAGACATGATGGAGCTTCTAGAATATGTGGCAGAGGCAGGTATGATGCTGCTCTTGATCAGCATTCTACTACAACCAAGAATAATGCTGCAGGACGAACAAAAGGATTTCAACTCCTGGTGTCATTCTAAAGGGATACAAAATATATCAGCCAGGGAGGAGATGGTAGACAGTTCCAACTATTTTGCTAGGGATGGCCTGCACCTGTCCCCTAAGACTTTCATATACTGGCTAAAACTTGTCCTATCCTCTGTGCTTTTTTTAGGCAATGTCAGTCTTCCAAAACTTCCAACAAAACAAAACAGAATCCGGATAACATAAAGGTATTGCGGCTAGGAGCCTTAACAAAAAAGACTTTCTCTACAAGCACTCTCTACTGTGATTTGTTAGACATGACAACAACCTAGAACTCCTCCATGTCCAACTTACTATTAACAAAACCCCTTCTCATATCAGAGCTACCTATAGGACCTTCTCTATGTCTCCCTCAGCCCATACCTCCTACCTAAACCATATGAAGGAATGCATTAAGCCAACCACTACCATTCTCCTAGGAGACTTTGACTACCCCCACTATTAGCTGGGAAATATGTAAATCCTCACATATGTATGCACCAAAATTTATGGACTTCAGCAAAACAAACACTGTCTGGTCCAATCAGTTTACACCCCAACCAGGGACAACAAAGTTCAGGACTTGGTATTTACCAATATGGGGTAGCTTTGCTTCCCATTAATTGTAACTTCCTCCCTAGTAAAATCAGAGCACAAATCAGTCACATTCTCCTTAAGACTGAAGCGGGAAGCATCTGTCAGTAAACTGGTATTCAGAGATTATGCCCAGGCTAGTCTAGTAAAAGTGAGTGATGACTTGGTTAAATTCCATTATGATGACGCCACCACTTACGGACAAGCTTTGCCTTCAAATTCTATGCATATGTAAATAGCTGCATAGATGCATCTGTCCCCTCAAATGTAAATACAATGACAAATTTAAAAAATAAACCCATATGTTTGAACCCTAATATAAAAAGGCTCTATAATAAAAGAAAATAAAAATAAAATAAAAAAAAAATAATTGCACGCAAAAATAAATTTTGCTATCAAGCTGTCAATAATACTCTTGGTAAACAACTCCGGACCTTGCTCAAATCAACAAAAACAAGACATGAGGAAAAACAGTCACCCATGCATAGGATAATCACAAAGCCTTCTTTAACTGTGTTAGTAATTTCAGAAACAATACCCAGCACTGGGCAGAGCTAAGGGTAAATGATATATACTCAGACTTAGAGGAAATAGTCAATATACTGGCAGACAAACTTAGCTCAAACTTCATCCCTGTCTCTTTTCTCATATTCCCAGATCACATACCTGAATCTGCACAAACCACCTATCCAAGGACAAGAACTCTACTTCTATGGGGCCAGATAACATATTGGTCTGCCTACCGGTTATCCTGAAACATGATTTGCCAGACTCCATACAGAAGTTATTCAATATCAGCCTCCAAACAGGCTTTGTGCCAGATGAATGGAAGACAGTAACAAACACCCCTTTGTACAAACGTGGGGCATTGATGAACCCAAGGAATTATAGACCCATAAAGCCTGACCAGCTTAAGCTGTATGGGTATAAAAAGGATCATTATGACATAGGCAACCTTAAAACTCTTGAACCAAGCCAGTTCAGATTTGTCAAGGGCAAATCCTGCCTGAGTAACCCGGTAAACTTTTTTCAAAAGGTTACTAAAGCAATGGATGAAGTCAAATCAGTGTACACTGTATATCTAGGCTTCACAAAGGCATTCAACACCATCCCACATTCAGGTATTGTAGATATACTCTCCCAGATAAATGTAAATCCCTAAGTGACTCACTCTATAGTGAATTAGATCACAAATAGTACCCAAGAAACTACCGAGGGTGGCTCTACCTCCTCCTAAAGACCTGCTACTAGCAGTGTTCCCCAAGGTTCACTCCTTGGGTGATTTCTCTTTAACATTTAATTCTTGGAAGTCAGAGAAAATGTTAAGGGTTTATGACTGGCCAGGTCTGCAGCTGACTGCAAACACTGTACCATCATAAACTTCTAAGAGGATACCAAAATCCTCCAAGAGGGCCTTTCCCAAATCAATAGCTGGTATCAAAGCCATGGACAAACTAAATGGCAAGAAATGTTTTAATTGCATCCTTTGACAAACATGACTTCCCTTGAAACTATAACATTTGCAACACACCCCTGAAAGTTCGATCCTGTAGTTAGGGATCTGGGATCCTATGTTGACAATGAAATGCCTTTTGATCACCATGTATCCACTACTATAATGGAAGTCTTCTTAAATGGGACACCATAACATCTGAAGGTATGGCATCTAGCTTCAGGGATGCAAGCTTTCCACTGTACTCTCATCAGACCAATCACTGAATATAATGCCACATTCGGTATGTACCTGTGAAAACATCTGTCACAACTGCAGTAACCCTAATACTTTCTCACTAAAAAATAATTTAAGGACCTAAATCATAAAATCTATGCAAACCATTCAAAGCCTTGCTCGTCTACTTGGTATCATACGGGCTACCAAGAAGTGACCTCTGAGATGCTGTTGAAAACACTGGAATAAGGTTATGCTGAATGGGTAAGTAGGTGATGATGTTCAGGAATAGAAAGTGTTTAAACAAGCATGTCCAACCCAACATATTTACTGCTCTGATAAATGCAGCAGTTGGAAACCTCAGGCAGGTTTAAGAGAAGCTCAATGGGAGACAAAGAAAGAGAGAGTTTTGCAGGCAGCCATTTGATATTCTGAGACTCATTAGTGCAAGTCCTGGAATAGCGAGACTGAATGAGTGAAAATACAGACTTTTATATACCAAGCCCAATATTGCTGTTTTTCTTTTGAATTGTATTTTCTTTTCTCCAACGTATGGTGATTCCGGAGTTGGTATATGTCTTAACATATGTGATTTAATAGTCCTAGAAATAAATTCTGGGTGAGGGAGGTGATAGTGAAGATAGAAGGGGAATTAAAAGGAGCAGATCTGAGAGTGAAGACAAAAAAAGCATTAAAAACAGATTTGTTACAAGGGGCAAGCCCTTCTGCATCCTCCCAGTGCTGTCTGCTAACTGTATATATCAATTCCAAGAGTATACCAACTTGCACTACAGAGGGGAAAGGGCTTATTCCCTCATCTCCGTTATACTGTGATTTCATAGTGAAAAAGCCAGTACATTTCAATCACCCAATTTTCGATCAGCTGTAACGGATTTTTTACTCATCAATGAAAACCCATATGAATGAAAGGTTCTACACCAAGGATACCACTGGTATGAGTATTATGTGGGGTTGTGATGGTCAACAATATATCTGAAGATAAAATAAATGTCAATCGATTTT
The DNA here is from genome assembly GCF_019279795.1 of Protopterus annectens. Classification (NCBI taxonomy): domain Eukaryota; kingdom Metazoa; phylum Chordata; order Ceratodontiformes; family Protopteridae; genus Protopterus; species Protopterus annectens. The sequence continues at coordinate 429,016,704 of NC_056743.1, read as the reverse complement.
GTCATGCTCAGGTAATCTGAAGTACAGTTACATATGAACAATACAAACCAGGGAGCGATAGTCAATGTTAACAGCAATACAGAGTTACAATGTTCACTCCAGATATATAGAAATATACAGCACTGACAAAGCGGCTGTATGTCTGTAGTGACTACAACTAATATCAAATATCCCATCAGAACACAACTCAAAAAGTAGTTTTCTACCTCTGCTGTACAGCACATCGCTTTGTGTCTGTACATTTCCCCAGTGGTGAGAATAATTAATGTAGTACTACATGTGCAAAGATTTAAAGTTAGCTTGATGGTGTCCTCTTTCATGTGTGTAAAAAGATGTGTTGAAACCTAAACGTTTTCAGTCGATTACTCTTGCTAAAAATGAGATGGAAGGCTGTATTTTTTTATCAAACAATAAGTAAATTTACATGAGTAAATGTGAATTCATCGTGCTTGCATTTGAATATTACTACATAAAGTAAGGTAGAAACACTGCACATACAGTAGTATACAATGATGAGGTTATGCCACTAGCAGCACTGATGTTACTAATTCTTCTGTGACCCAATCAGATGGCACCATTACTGGCATCCAAACACAGGGGGTACCAAACCCCACCGTATACACTTCACTTTCACAATGCCTAATGGGACAATGACAACACCTATCATGCAAATGGAAAGGTCTTTACCATGAACAATGCCGGTGTACTGACTGTTGTTCTTGTTAGTATGCACAGAGAAGTAGTCCAATCATAAAAATGCCTGCTTTGAGTCAGTGAATCATCTGGCATGTGGGATGTTGACTAAAACTTGGCTATAGAGCAGAGATTACATAACCATGCTGTCCCTTTGAAATGGCACAGTAGTGTACAGTGGATTGACACTAACATGACCATGCTGTCCCTTTGAAATGGCACAGTTAGTGTACAGTGTATAAACAGTCAAAGGATAGTACAAGCACCAACTATCACCACTATGTTGAGCACTGAAATTTCAGCCTAGGACACAACAGATAACAGATGGCATACTTTATTAGTGTGTAGAAAGCAAAAGAGAGAAGAATGTGAAAAAGGAACACTTGTGCATACTGGAGAGTGTGGAATGGTAGGAGGTGACAACCATTACCCATTCAGAAGGTGAAGAATAGCTATAGTCAACCAGTCTCCACTACGTGCCTTATCCTAGAAGACCCATTCCCTGGGAGAAAATGAAAGCCCTTAAATTATGTGCCATAGTATCCTACAACAATCCCAGACAGGTCATGGCACATTGTACTGGGGGTACCTTAGTGGGTGTCGGCTATCTACTATTGGCACAGGTGGTTAATTGCATACAGTGCAGAAAGATGTCAGGAATGTAATAACTACTTCTAACCTTGGAGATGTGCAATCCCACCGTAAAGAAACTGTATATAGGTGCCTTCAGCTTTAGGGTGGTTAGTAATGTGCAGGACGAGGCAGAGAGTACCGTGTGCATTGTAAATGGCACCTCAGTTCACGTTTATTTTTTTAATATGAGGTTCACGAATACATAACTCAAATATTTGCAATTATGACTACAAAATCTTCTAGGACATATTACGTCATGAGGCACCTGTTTTCTGAAATCATGAGGAAGTGATGATCTAAAGGGACAGCTATAGATATAATGTGTGATTTTTAGCCAGCTGCTATTAAAAGTATGAAAAAAAAACATATCTGGGGCCACTGACAAACATTACAACCTTTATTACTATCAAAACCTCTGCTGGAAGGCTCCATCTCTGAATGTGATAACATATAGCACACTAAGAACAAAGCCAGCATGAGAATGGAGAAAGGAGATTTTGCCAATAGGTATGACTGCAATTAGGGGTACAGAAAACAGGCGACAGGGGCTGGAGTTTACTAGAGAAAACTGGCAAAGGAACCAATGTATTGGGAACAAATAACTAGAGAGGGAATGGAAGAAACCAAGAAGAATACATTTGGTTTGCAGGCTAGAGACTGACCTTATCAGGAAATGATATCAGAGTACAGACAGAGAAAGAGATAGTGGAATTCCAAGTGAAGTACTTATTCTGGTAGAGGTTTTGTTGAATCTAGAATAGAAGCTGCTGTTTAAAAAGTCTAATTAGTAAGGCAAATTAAATATACTGCCTGACTATAGGAACCAATCAGAGGAGGTTAGAAAAGAGCGGGAAGACAGATTAGATACACAATTCACAGGGAAACAATTTGAGGACGTACGGAAGGCTTCCAAACATGCAACAGTCTAGAAGACTTAAGATTTTTTTTAGTGTAAACATTTGCACAGGTATTTTAATACCCCAAATAGAGTCTAAAGATTTTTGCCTCAGTTAGATGCCAAATGTTGGAGGTGTGATGAGGAAGAAAGAGACAATTGGGAACATGTGTTTTGGGAGTGTAAAGAGTTAGTAGACTTTAAAAATTCTCTACAGAGTACTCTGTCAAAAATATTGGGTGAGCAAATGGGTGTGCATATACATAGTAAGGCCTTGCTAAGTTCAATTTTGGTGGCTGCCCAAATAGCAATTACTAGAAAATGGAAATCAAAGTCATCATTTGTTAGTTGGCATAATGGCTAAGGTGTTTACCTTATAAAGTTTAAACCCACTGCATTTGAAGTACTGAATATTGTAACAGAGATTAAAAGAAGTAGAAGTGGGATCTTTTGAAAAAGATAGGACATAGAAACACGGAAAATGTGGGAAAAATACATGCAGAATAATGTTTTGGAGAAGGAATGAGGTTTAAGGGGAAAGCAGGAACTGAGCAATTTACGTAATTTTGGACAGATTACAGTTAAACAAAAGAATACATGTGATGTATACTGCCACTGGAAACATGTTAATATGGTTTGTTTTCTTTTAGACAGATGCATGGTTGCCTATGTCTTAAGTGACAATTCAATAAAGCTGTAAAAAAAAAACAACATATGGCACTGACAAGCAGTTTTATACACTATGCCATGTGGTAATGTGTCTTCCATTCCTCCTTTATGGTGAGACACTTGATGTTTGTCGTCTACTATGAAAAGAATGTCCCGAGGAATGTATGTCATTTCTTCAGTACAATGTGGAGATGTATCTGATTGGAAGGCAGATGATATTTAAACTAGACCACAACTGCAGCAAACTTCCCCAAGTATATGAACACTTCTGGGCAATGTGACAACCTCCAGTTACTCAGGAACCAGAACCTTACCAAGGCCTCATGAAATAGGTCCAATGTTTATTACAGAGAAGGAATGTGGGCCTTTGGGCTGTTATGAACACAACATGGGAACAGGCAAGGCAGATCATGTCAGCACAACAGTTGCTACCAGCATGTTGCTTACACTACCAAAGAAGCACCGCATATCCAGAAAAGACTACTGGTTGTGTTATGCACAAGTCATCTTATGCTACTCTTGACTTTCATGGAGTACTTGTTGTGCACATCAATGTATGAGATGATTCACTGTCAAGTCTTACACTCCAAACTCCAACCATTCACGCAGACAAATAAAGCACTCTGACCATATACTCTGATAAATAAAGCACTGCGACCATGTACACAGATAAATTGGCTGGTCAACCTCAGTGGACATACTCAGCACTTCTGTTGGGCCGGCTTCCATTACAGTTCCCAGCTCCAATTGAGAAACAGTTAGCCCAATGGGACCCTGGGCTAACATCTGCCTTGAAAGTCTCACCGGTCTCCTGAGGTGCAGCATGGGTATCAGGCTTAATCTTTTTGGCCTTCTTCCTAGGCAGCTTGTCGGAAGTACCTACCCCACCCACCATACCTAATGCTAGACACCAGAGTCTCGGATTCTCGAGATAGAGTTTGAGAGCAGCCAGGCAGCTGCAAAGAATTTTAGGTACAAACGAATTACAAATGTCACAAGACATATGGTCATGGGCCTCCCCTAGACAAAACAAGCACTTATCTTTTGTGTACTTTTGTGAAATTTGTCTTCCACAGGCAGACTTCTCCTTTTTAGTTGATCTGTATGTCAAAAAAGCTAAGGAACAGATAACGAAAAACCCAAAGAGTACTTCTCTGTAGCAGACGGCCACCAAACGAGCGAACTGCTTCCCGAAGCTGGCGATCAGACATCTAAAGATCACTGTGGCAGAAAAGTTCTGAAGTGGGTATTTGAAGACATCACCTTTATAGCCAAAGTCATTCTATAGCTTTGACGTAAAATGTCATACGTACCCCTGCTCCTAAGACTTTGGTATACTGGTCGGATGTCCGGTGCTGCAGGCAGCAACCTCCCCTACAGTTATGAATACAGAAACATGAGGATAGAAGGACATCGTAAAACATTCATATTATGAAGATATGGACAGTGGATATAAAAAGTGTACACACCCCTGTTAAAATGCCAGGTTTTCGTAGTGTTTTAAAATTGAAATCAGCAAGGTGATAAAAGTATATGAAAGAAAAAAAAATGATATTAGTATATGGTTATATATTTTAACACTGCTGATACAGACATAATAATGAATGGCAGTGAAGCTGTTTTACAGCTTTAAGGTTTGTTGATGACAATAACAATATGGGTATACATAATACTGTGGATTTGTCTAATGTTTTATGATGAGCAACAGTATACTATCAAAAGATGAGATTAGCAGCTACTGAGTGCTTTACTCCATGCACATGTCCTCTCAAATTATCTATGGCATGATCTCAGTTACTCTCGTTATGGGTAATGTATATATAATGAATCATGTTCATTTTATCAAACCAGACAATATTTTATTTGGACTTATTTGTTTTATATTTAAATGATTGATTATTGTTAGACTGTGGTTCTTATGAAGTCTTTTTTTAAAGTAAGTTTAACATGCTTAATGTGTTTGTTATTTTATTAAAGTGGTTTAAATGTGCAAAGCAGTGTGGTTCTTCTAATGGCACATCAGTGTTTTAATCCAATTACTGGTTTTATACACATTCAATTCAAACGGCAGACAATTATGTAATTTGGCAACATGGGGGGGGGGGGGTGACAGCAACTGAGTGTCAGTTCTTTTTGTTGAAATTTTATAATATTTCTTATTATTTCAGTCTCAGGGTATCCCCTTGTAGGTTTTTTATCATAGGTTTATAGGTGTGCATTCGGCTAAAGGACCTGGAGCCTTTACAAGCCTAGCCAATAGAAGTGCCTTGGCATTGTGCCACCCGATGTCAGCTCCCAGTGTCTCTATCAAGTACAGCCACTGGAGTGATCCCCAGGGTGACCTTTCTAGTACCCATCCACTCATCAAGATTTCTCTTGAAGAGGGTCAGTGAGGTGCTCTGTGTGATGTATATGGGAAGTTATTCCAGAGCATGGGCAGTCTCTGGGTGAGGAACATGTCCCTCCAGCATGTTCTGTTGGTTTGTGGTAAAGAGGTTGAGGTCTCTGGAGCATGTATTGCAGAAGGATTGAGATTTCTTTAGATGCAGCATTTCTAACAGAGCTGGGTCAGAAATGGATTTGTAAGTCAAGCAGAGATCTTAGCAAGCTAAGTAGGTGATATGAGACAGAAAACAGCTGGAGCCTTTTGAGTCTGTCCATATAGGGCATGTGTTTAATGCCTATGATCCTCTTCATGAGGTACTTCTGTGGCCTCTCCAGCTGTTGCAGATGTCTAGTGAGGTTCATGCCAAATGAGGCATTATACTTGATGATTGGTCTAATGAGGGAAGACTAGAGACAGATGATGACCTCTTTCTTCCTGGATGCAAAACCCTTGGTAATGAGATGTGTCACATAGAAGGACTTTCTGACCACAGTGGCAATGTGGTGGTCAAGGGAGAGGTTGCTGTCAACCTGCGTCCCCAGATCTCCTACAACGTCTTCTGTGTTTAGTGGGCTAATTAGTGGGAACTGAGTTTTTCCCAAAGGGGATGATGATGAATTTTTTGGTGTTAAGCTTAAGGCCATGGTTTCAACACCAGTCATTGGTCTCAGTGAGGCCTTTGTGTAGGATGTCTGCATCACTTGGGTAGTTAATAATGGCTCCCAGCTTGCAGTTGTCTGTGAACTTGGTCAAGCAGAGTCCCTTTGTGTTGGCCTGGACTTCTGAGAAGTAGACGCTGAACAGGAGAGAACCCAGGACCGATCCTTGTGGGACTCAACTCGTGACTGGTCAGCAGTCTGACTTGACGTCCGCTACTTTCACACTGTGTGTTCTATATGTGAACCAATTTGCAACCCACCTAGTGATATTGGGATTGATGCCTAGTTTGGTGAGTTTATCAATAATTCCCAAGTGAGGAATGATATCAAAGGCCTTGGCCAGATCGAGGTAGGCTATATGCACTGCCTTACCTTCATCCACTGCCCTGGTGACTGACTCAAAGAAGCCAACCAGGTTGAGCAGGCATGATCTCCCTTTCACAAAGCCAAATTGTGTGGGGTCTAGAGTTTGGAGATTTTCCATATCTTTGTTAATCAGGTCCATGATGATGTGGCTCCATAGCTTTACATATCAGACTCGTCAGGCTAATGGGTTGATAATTCCCAGGGTCTGTAGTTGCTCCCCCTTTATGGAGAGGGACGACTGTAGCAGTGCATCATTCGGTAGGGACAAAGCCTGAGGTGAGGCTGTGACTGAACAGGGCACACAGATGTGGTGCCAGTTCATGTAGAACACAGCCAGGGATATTATCAGGTCCCATGGAAGCTATACTCTTGGCCTTGGACAATGCAGCTTTAACCTGTGCTGCAGTAATGCTGGGTGCCTGGCATTACTTCTGGTATTGTGACTGATCCTTTAGGGGGGAGAGAGAGGGGTAAAGTTGGCACTGAATCTGTCAGACAGTATGTTGGCAATATTAATATAGAGGGACAGTTTGTAAAGTTCCACAACATGAAAATAAAGCATGGATAGGAATATGGCTTCTTTTCAGGATGGGTAGAAATACACATCTCCAACACTTACTTCTAATGAGGTCAATCAGAAATAAAAAATTCCATTCATTCAGCCACATAAGTGACATCTATATTTACTTGTTGTTGTGTCTTTTGGCTTTTTCAGGTTAGGGGCCGCCACAGCGGAACTCCGGTCCGCTATTGGCAGTAGATTTGTATGTGTCAAGTTGCCAGCTCTGATGCACAACCTTCAACGAAGGTATGCCCATTCACGCATGTCTCCACACAGAAGACGCTCTAGCTGAGAATCGAACAGGAAAATGTCTTACTGTGAGGTGACAATGCTACCGCAGCACCACCACTGCAGTGACATCTATATTTACTACATCCTGTAAATAGTGTGTGTGAAGTCAAAATGGCTATACTACTGTGATATGAATTAGTATATCTGCAATTTATACCACAAATCACAACCTAGGTACAGTATGTAGTATATTACCTAAACATGGTCCACAGCTGTTTTTTATTAAGAAAAAAAACTTCATTATCATGTACTAAATGCAAGCTACTACACCACCAAATCACATTTATGTAAGGAGGGGTATAGCAATACACATCTAGAATGTATCTGCACTCAGTATTATATCATAAGCAAAAAAAATATCCGTATTCAAATATAGTTAAATCCTTAAAGGTAGACTGGCAACCTTAACATTAATTTACCATTTTACAATTGGAAAGTTTTCATAATTTGAACCAAGTACCAGAATAATAAAACTTTCTATGCAATTTGACATTTTCGGCTAAGACTATAATTCATCATAACTTGTACTTTTCTTTGTTTATTATTTGTAAAACCACTTGCTTGTTTTATTCCCTGTGCTATGCATAGAAAGTTTTAATTTTGTTTATACATACAATACACTAAAATTACAATGGAATTTGAGTAATGACCAGAAAATCTATTTAACAATCAAAGGTATAATTTTTGAAATGCCAGTACATAAGTATGGAGTTTTTTTTTTTTTTTTTTTTTTTTTTTTTAACAAGTATAAATCAGTGTCCTTTGCAGTCTTGTGAACAGTACATCGAGGGGGAGTTCCCTATTGTTTTTCTAAGAAAAGTACTGGCTGAGATATTGTGGGATATACATAAGTGCTACACATTTCTGAAGAGTTAATTAAAACAAGCTAGTGTTTTTCATCTTTATCTACTTTCCAGGCTACAGTGACAAGTTAAGCATCTTTCACGTATCTGCAATGAACAATTACAACTGAGTGAGGGGACACTGGCATTTATTGGCAGGATCAAGGTACAGTCAGAATGGTCAGAAAAAATTAATAAAACTACAATATTCCCAAAATATTTAGTTTAAAAATGTATAGCTGCCAATATTCTTTGGAACTGTATAAAAGCAGAACATAATTATATAATGCCAATCTGATTTCAGGCTTAATGCCAATGTAACATTTGGGCTTAGCAAACTATGGATTTCAATATAAAATTAGATTACAATTCTTTTTAAATGTTGTCACATAAAATGACATTACAATCCAGTTATCATTAAAGTATAATGCCATCATTGCATTGTAAGTTGTACCTGCTCAGTTGCCAATGAAGCTGTGCATGATACCTAACCACATGATATACGTGTCATTTCCATGAGGTGGCAAGGTAATGCAGTGGTTAATGGCGATGCCTCACAGCTCTTCAGTTTGAGTCTTACCTAGACATTTTTTTTGCAAAGTCTACACCCTGTCTCTGCATGGGTTTTCAGTGGGTGCTGCAGAATCCTCCCATAACCAAAGACATGCTGTAGTTAAATTGGAAAATCTTCCAAAACTACTCTTAGAAACACGTTACAAGTGAGCATGCATGTTCCTTCTGAACTGGACTGGTGCCCCATTCAGGAGATGTTTCTCTGCCTTATACCCAGTGACTGTTGGGATGCATTACAGGTTCTCCATGACTCTGAACTTGGTAAAGTGGGTTATTGTGGAATGAATCAATATCAAATGATTCAAGCTATATAGCTATTTATATGCACAGAATAAAACAGCCAAAAACAGTTAGTGATGGGGCACAGGCACAGCTTTCTTAAAAATGGTCACTATTAAAGGGGTTAAGTTGAATACCCAATGAACTAACAAAACACTGTAACTGATTTCCTTTCTGTAATAAAATTAGGCCAAACAGTAAATGTGGAGTGAACAACAGTAACTCTATTCAAAGTAGAGTGTGTCTCACATAACTTATGAACTCATATCTGAAAGGGTTACTTTGTTTAATGGGTCTTACATCATTAACAAATATCACCAGAACATTTCAAAAGTAACTCTGTTATATTAGTCTTGTAAATGCAGCAGTTTCTGTGCTGGTCCCTCCACACTCGCACACTGGTCTTCCCAACTTTTTTTCTTTCCTGTTTGCTTCATGAAACAGGTCAAGCATGAAATGCCAGAAAACATTTACTTAGTAAATAGTTCAGTTCCATCTAAGAGTTATTTGTCTTATTTCCTTATAAGTAATACTCTCCAAAATCTCAGGTTTTTAAGCTGTCTACAACATTACACAAAACAAGTACTCTGAAGATGGAGAAGACAATATTCTTCCTTCAGCCTACAAAAGCCTAAAAAGTGATCCTCATTTTCAGCTAACAGTAGGTCTGTGAGCCGTCACCATACGGCAGTAGTTCACCTCTTCCACTGGGTTGTCAGTCAATATCTAGTCGATGCGCTATTCTTCCACTTTAGCCTATGAGACCTACACGTCAGGGCTCATGTAACCAAGCAGGAAGGTGTGACAAGGAGTGGGTATAAATATGAGCTTTGGTCCAATGCTTTCATCATCCAACACACTACATAACCTAGTAAGGTGCTTTATTGGGTCTATATCAGAACATCGAAGTATTAAAACTTCAAATGTTCTGATATCGAACACTATTCAGCGAACGCTAAGAATAGCAAAGCTGCAGAACAAATAATTCTTTCCTCAGGAAAGAATTCGGTTGGCCGTTTCTGTGGCTTCGCTATTCTTAGTGCTGTGATGGAAAGTTACGGGTTGGGTTCAGGTAAGTGTGCGATTGCTTGTACGTTAGGGTTAGGGGCGAGTTAGGTGTGTGTGCGATAGTTACAGACTTTAGGGTTAGGGGCAGTTTAAGTGAGTTAGGGTTAGGGCGTGGGTTAGGTGAGTGTGCGATAGTGATGGACCTTAGGGTTAGGGTTTAGCTTAAGGTAAGTGGGTAGATAATAGTGTATGTTTAATTTAGTGTAGCGTTAGATGTAAGAATTTAAGTGTATGTGTGTGGTTGCTGTTTGTTTGATGGGCTTGTGTCGTGTGTATGTGTTTCAGAGCAGCAAATTTTTTCCATGGGAAAAAATTCGCTGTTCTGAATGTTCGATATTTTCATGTTTAGATGTTTTGGGGCCAATGAAATAGTGTTCGCTATTTTCATCTTTTGATAATGTGATATAAACGCACTTTATTAAGGTCAAATAACTGCTTAAAAGTAAAACAATGCATATTAAACATACGTTTACTGAACTTTTTAAAACAGGATGAGGTGCATAAAAAGACTGACTGAGAGCATTTGTTTATCAGCAGAAAGCTACCTCTCTAGCAGTTTAACACTCAGCACTACTGTGGCCATTTTACATTTCTGCACTTATTTACAGTAACATATCTTTATCTTAATTATAAGTTTATATCATTACAAGTCTATGCAAACCATGTAACATTGTGTGCTAAATCCTTAGCATCAGAACTGTACACACAATCTTACAGAAGACTCTGGAAGTGAGTATCTTTATGGAATGACTAATGGGGCGACACAAGCTGCAAAGGTTGAAAGGCTACTCAGAACTGAGGCAAGTACCACATACACCAGACCCACTGCAAAGCTGGAATACCTGTAAGACAGGCAAACATCTAGAGACATGTTCAGTACATTGTTCTCTCCAAGAATGGCTTATATATTCCCTGCAGTTCCAGTTCTAGTTTACACCACCAAAACTTGTGTACCATTATAATGGTCTCACAGGAAGCAACAGGCCACAAAAGCCACAAAAATCACAAAAAACTGACAGACCAAAGAAGAGCCATAAAGACAATACAGTGGACTATTGAGGATAAAAATGAAATTATGCATCGTTGCTATTATGCAAAAAGTGCATAATTTCCTGACACAAGATATACAAAAAGATTAAGAGAAATTAGAGGAAAGAAAAATACTTCCACAAGAAAAACTGTCATAAGCCGCAAATAAAAATGTATGTTCATTAATAAACCAGATCTGTGAAAAACATTACATAGACCAAGAAACTTTGATCTGTTTGGAAAAAGAAGCATTTGAGAAAGTGTGAAAATATAAACAGCAAAACCTAGAGATTTTTGAAAAGAATAAAAAAATATATGGACATGGGAAAGAAAGAGAGATTTGATATGGTGCAATATTTATGCAAAGGTGAAAGCCAAACTAATCAATAGAAAAAAGGCAGCTCCAAAGACATTTGAAGAGAAATACAGGCAAAGGCATCCAGATATGGAAAATTTCACAATAAAAAATAATATCATAATCAGGGAATGTAGAAAAGAAGACTAGTGAAGTAGAAGTTAAAAAAAATAGAAGTGGAAGTTATGGAGTTGCCTGCAAAGTGAAGGATTTGGTATAGAAGGTCTAACACAGGTTACATCACATCATGATGGAATGAATCCTCAAAGTAAGGAGAAACAGGAAGATCAGGAGACATCTGAAGAAGAAATATGGACATGGGAAAGAGAGATTTAATATGGTGTAATATCTGTGTAATGGAGAAAGCAGAAAGTACAGTTGTGTACACTTACCATAAATGTAGATGTTCAAGTGTATTCACTTGTTGCAGTCATTACATTTGGGTAATCTGCTGGCAGGTTGCCCTCAGTCAGCCTGATTAACAAAGTCTTGGGTCATGCGTCATTTGCTGTCCCTTCTTCCATGACGTCAGGTCGTCAAGGGTATAAAACATGAAGTCGACACCATTGCATCAGTTTTTCTTGCCCCGGATGTAAGGTGCCCCCCAAATGGGGAGCAAGATATATATATATATATATATATATATATATATATAATTTAAAAAAAGATACAAAAAATATACCTCCAAACAAAAGCAAATACACCAAAAAGGCTTGTAAGCATAGTAAAAGAAAGTAGAGGTATAGTAAGAGAAAAACAGGGGGCTGGAGGGAGGGTAACCAGGACTGCAACAGTGAATACACTCGAACATCTACATTTACCGTAAGTGTACACAACTGTGCTATGTTCTTCGTGTTTCACTGTTGCAGTCATTACATTTGGGTAGATTCCCAAAGCTATGGTTGGGAGGATGGATTTATACAGCATTAGGACCAGCTATAAGGCCCTGCAGGACAGCAGTAGCAAAGCCAGCTCTGGATATAGAGAAGAAAGGTAAATGGTAATGTTTGGTGAATGTATGAACTGAGCTCCAGGTAGCAGCTTCTAGAATGTCTCTGGTAGGAACACCTCTGAGAAAGGCTGTAGAAGTACATGCAGCCCTGGTGGAATGAGATCTGATCCCCCGCGGGATAGTTTTACCATGGTGCATATAGCAGAAATGAATGCAATGGCTTATCCATTTGGAAATAGTCTGCTTTGAAACAGCCTTTCCCTCTTCCCTGCAGAAAATGCCACCAGTAGTTGTTCTGATTTTCTTAGAGATTTTGCCCTGTTTAAGTAAAATCTAAGTTGTCTGTGTACATCCATTGACTGCAGAATCCGCTCCCCCTTGTTCTGTGGATTGGGAAAGAAAGTTGGCAAATGAATGGTCTGATTAAGAGCCACACTGGATACCACCTTAGGCATGAAGGATGGATTGGTCCTGAGAGACACCCTGTCCGCATAAAAATAATGAAAGGCTCCACTGCCATAAGAGCCTGTAATTCAGAAATCCTTCTAGCTGAAATGACTGCTAAAAGGAAAGCTATTTTCCAGGAGAGAAATTTTATGTCTGAAGTAGCAGCTGGCTCGAAAGGAGGGAGAGTGAGTTTTTCCAATACAAAATTGAGGTCCCAGGCAGGGGTTGGAGCTCTCCTGGGAGGTCTTAAGTTTTTGGCCCCTCTGAGATACTGCTTTAGTAGAGGATGAGAGAAGAGGGGAGGTTCTGTGTTGTAATGAGCTGAAATGGCAGAGGCATGGATTTTTATGGAAGAAAAGGACAGGCCCTTGTGAAGCATCTCAGTTAAGTATTGTAAAATCTGAAGAAAATTGGGTGCTGCTGTGCTTATTCCTTGTAATTGGTTCCAGGCACAGATTCTTTTCCATTTGTGAGCATAAGATTTTCTAGTACTTGGCCTTCTCGCCTACAAAATAACATCCATCACAGGTTTTCTGAGGGATGCTAAGGGTGAATTTAGGTGATTAGCCATGCTGCAAGATTCAAAGTTTGGAGCTGTGTGTGCAGAATTTGGTTGTTATGCTGAAACAGTAAGTAAGGTGTCGGAGGCAGGTGCCACGGTGGAAGGTGTGAGACATTGTGCAGGAGTGGGTACCAATGTTGGCGAGGCCAGTCTGGAGCAATCAGAATAATTTTTGGTTTGTCCTGTTTGACTTTTAGTAGAACTTTGGAGAGCAGAGGCAGAGGGGGGAAAGCATAGACTGATAGGTTCTTCCAGGTGAATGATAGAGCATCCACTTTCCAGGCTTTTTTGTGATGAGTTCATGTGCAGAATTTGTCCAACTGATAGATCTTTTTGCCTCACCCCAGAAAGTACAGTTTTGTACCTACCATAAATGTAGATGTCCGAACTGGATAGCATCTGCAGTCATAACAAGTGGGTTGTCCTGTCGCCAGGCAGCCCTGCAGTCGGCCGGATTCCAAAGTCCGGGTCCGGCTTCGGCTGATGTCGCACTCCACCCGACGTCATCTCTGTTGGTCTTCGGGTATAAAAGCATCAGCCGATGCCATTTTCCTCAGTGTTTCTTGCCCCAGATGCCAGGAGCCCTCTTGCAGGCTAAAAATTTGGATAGATGCCAATGTTTCCAAATAGATAGAGGTAAACACAACAATAAGCATATATGTACATATATACAAACAAATACACCATAAAAGACCCCCCCCCAACAGCTAGCTATTAGGAGGGTAAACACCCTAGGAGTACCACAGAGGGGAAGGAGGGAGGGTAATCCTGACTGCAGATGCTATCCAGTTCGGACATCTACATTTATGGTAGGTACAAAACTGTACTATGTCCTTCATGGATGCATCTGCAGTCATAACAAGTGGGTAGAATACCATAGCCAACTAGGGAGGAGGATAAAAGTAGATTATGGTGTGTTTAGGATCCCTTGCAGTACAGCAGTGGCAAACCCTGCTCGGGATCTGGAATATAGAGGCAAATTATAATGCTTGGCAAATGTATGCACGGAGGTCCAAGTAGCCGCCTCAATAATGTCTTTGGTTGCCACCGTAAGAAGGCTGTGGTAGTGGCTGTTGCCCTTGTAGAATGAGGTCTTATGTTCTGTGGAATTGGTTTTCCATGGAAGGAGTAACAGTATCGTATGCAGTTTCCTATCCATTTGGAGATTGTCTGTTTGGAAATAGCTTTTCCTTCCTTCCTGTTGCATAGGCTACAAAAGTTGGTCAGTCTTTCTGCTGTTTTTGTTCTGTCCAAGTAGTAGCGTAGCTGTCTATGTACATCCAAGGTATGCAGTATTCTTTCCCTCTGTTTTGTGGGTTGGGAAAGAAGGTAGGTAGGTGGATTGCCTGGTTCAAAGACACTCTGGATACCACCTTGGGCATAAATGTAGGATTAGTCCTCATGGACACTCTATCTTGGTGGAAGATTAGGAAGGGTTGCACTGCCATTAAGGCCTGTAGTTCTGAAACCCTCCTTGCTGAAGTTATTGCCAGTAGGAAAGCAGTTTTCCATGACAGGTGTTGTAGGTCTGCTGTTGCTGCTGGTTCAAAGGGTGATAGTGTCAACTTTTCTAGCACAAAGTTTAAATCCCAAGCTGGTAATGGTGGTTTCCTTGGAGGTTTTACATTCTTGATTCCTCTGAGGAACTGCCTGAGCAAAGGGTGCGAAAAAACAGGTGGATCAAAGCTGTATTCTGCTGAAATAGCTGATGCATGTATCTTGATGGAGGAGTAGGACAGGCCTGAATGAAGAAGTTCGGCCAGATACTCCAGAATGTTAGGCATATCTATGTTTGACACATCTTTTCCTCTTTCCATACTCCAAATGACAAACCTTTTCCATTTTCCAGCATAGTTCCTTCTTGTTGAAGGTCTGTGCTTCAAGAATAATGTCTAACTCTTTGGGAAAGTTCTGGATTAGCTGCTGTTATGTGATGTTCCATGCAGTCAGTTGCAGCGTTTAGGTTTGGATGTATGATGCTGTAGTTGTTCTGAGTTAACATCAAAGGCATCAGAGGTATTGGCCACATTTTGTTCCGAGACATGCTCTTCAGTAGTGGGTACCAGTGCTGTCTTGGCCAGTTTGGAGCTATCAGGATTATCCTTGGACGTTCTTCCTTGATTTTAGTAGTACCTTGTGTATCAAAGGAAGAGGTGGGAATGCATATGCTGTTAGGCCTTTCCAGTTGAAGGAGAGTGAGTCCACTTTCCATGCTAGTGGGTGGAATGTCCTTGTGCAGAATTTTTGAGCTGGTGATTGAGAGGTGATGCGAATAGGTCTATCTGTGGCATTCCCCATTTCTTTGAGATGGTCTTGAAGATGTCCGGTGCAGCTTCCATTCGTGGGCATCCGAAGTGGTTCTGCTTAATATGTCTGCTAGAGTATTGTCTTTCCCGGTACAAATATTGCCTGTAACTGAATGTTGTAGCTGAGTGCCAGGGTCCACAGCTCCAAGGTCATTCTGCATAGGGGTATGAATGAGTGCCTCCCTGTTTGTTGATGTACCACATGACTGTGGTGTTGTCTGTCCTTATCATCAACTGGCCCTCTTTGAGAAATGGTTTGAACTTTTGGATTGCCAGTTTTACTGCCAGCATTTCTTTTAGATTGATGTGCAGGGGTTGATCCTGTGTCCACAATCCTTGCACGCATTTGTCCAGCATGTGGGCCCCCATCCTAGGTCTGAAGCGCCTGTTGTGATGGTCTGGCTTGGTTGACATCTGCGAAAGGGTAGGCCTGGGTTTGACTGGCATGCCTGAGCCCACCATAGGAACTCCTGTTTTAAGCATGGAATTAGTGGGATTTCTGTTTCTAGACTGTGTCTGTGTTGGGACCATAAATTCTTTAGGTACCACTGTAGTTTCCTCATATGTAGTCTGGCAAATGGGACCAAGATTATGCATGATGCCATGAAGCCCAAGGCCTGCAGAACTTTTCTTGCTGTTAACTTGTTCAGTTTTGTTAGTGCCAAGAAGTAAAGAGGAAGTTCTTTTGTTTTTCTGTAGTCAGGAATGCCATTTGTTGTACTGTGTCCAATTCCGCCCAAGAACGTCCTTGTTTGGGATGGTATCAGCCTTGACTTTTGTAAATTGACTGTGTATCCCAGTCCTTGTAGCAAGTAAATGACCCTTTGTAAATCTGTTGTCAGCTTGCTTTTGTTGTCCCTTGTAGCAGGCAGTCGCCCAGGTATGGGTAAATTTGAATTCTGTAGTCTGCAATGGCGATTACTGATGCCAGGCATTTTGTGAATACTCTGGGCAGTAGATAAGCCAAAGGGCAATGCTGAGAATTGATAGTGCTCTGATCCTGCAAGAAATCTGAGGTATCTTCTGCAGATTGGTCGAATGGGACGTGCAGGTATGCCTCCTTGAGATCTAGAGTTACCAGCCAAGACTCCTTGCCCAGCATGGGAAGAAGTTGCTGTAGGGTCAGCATTTTGAATTTTGGGACAATGATGTATGTATTTAAGGTGGACAGGTCGAGAATTGGTCTCCAACTTTTTCCTTTCTTGGAACTAGGAATAGTCTGGAGTAGAACCCTTTCCTTGTTCTGCTGTTGGCACTCTTTCCACAGCTCTCATGTTTGCTAACTCCATTATCTGGCGAGCCTCTGTTTTTGATTTGGAGGTAGATTTGGCATTCCTCTTTGACTGGTAAAGTGTGGAAGTGAAACCGTAACCTTGATCTATGGTTTGTAAAATCCACTTGTCTTTTGTTATGTAGTGCCAGTTCTTTGAAAATAAGGTTAACTTTCCGCCTAGAGGAGCTGCTATTTGTTCCCTGGTAGGCGGATTTAGGATTAAGTCACTGTGGTTGTGCTGATGTAGTGGCAGTGGCTGTGTCTGTGCCTCTGTTGTTACCTTGCCACTGTCGCCCTCTGTAGGCACCTCCTCTGGATTGGTTTCTGCCTCTGGAGCGCCTATTCCTGCCCCTTTGAAATTTTGTGGAGTCAGGAAAGGACCAATTTTGGCAGGCCAGTTCCTGCTAAACCTTGGGGTTGAACCTGCAAGAAATCTTTAACAGTTTGAACAGATTTTGCCTTTTCTTCCATTTTCTTCATAACCTGCTGGGCAGGTGTACCAAACAAACTTGTCTTGTCCATAGGAGCATCTAGCAACTTAGCTTTAACATGATCCGGTAAAGCTTGTTCTTTAGCCATGCATGCCTTCTTATCACTGTGCCTGTCATGGCTGATCTAAATGAAGCCTCCAGTGCATCATAGCCACATTTTAAGGAATGGTTGCTAACCTGTTGTATGTTATTTACCATCTCTAATACATATTTCTTATCAAGAGATTCATCAGTGGTTAGTTTTTAGTTAACTGATCAAGCATAAACTCTTGGTATTGTATCATGTGAAACTGACAGTTTAAAGCTCTAGCTGAGAGAGTAGCTGAAGTGTAGACCTTTTACCGCATCTGTCTAATGACCTTGCTTCCCTTTCAGAAGGAATAGGGTTTTAGCTGTGGTCGCTACTGCCTTGGGACCCTGGGATATAGTTTCTGGGTCTGCAAGTGGGGCCTTGTAAAGGTGGTGATGAGTATCTGGCACCCTGTAAAATCTGTCTGGTTTGGCAGGGGTTGGGGTAAAGAATCTGGAGCGGAGCAAACATCATTGAAAGCATCATCCACCACAGAGAGAACAGGAGGTATAGCTAAGGGCCTGTGCTGTGGGAGGTGCAGAAAGGTCCTAAGTCTTTTCTGGAGTCTGAAAAATCCTGTTGCTGCCATTGGAACTGTTCTCAGATGGCATGCAAGGTTTCCCCAAAGGAGAATTCTTCTGGTGGGGAAGCAGCTGGAATGGATTCTTCAGCATCAGAATCTTCAAAATTGGAGAAGGGAGCCTCAGGCTGGTCAGTTATGTCTGATTCATCAGCAGAATCATCAGAAGACACTGGCTCAGGGGCTCTGCCCTAGGTCTCTTCTCTGGGGCTGAGAGGCCCTGTCTGGGTGAGATTGAGATCCTCTAATTAAAGAAATTAAATCTTCTGCCAAAGAAAGCATTTGAGAACTAGAAGAGGGCCTGGATGTGGGGGTTTAACAGGCACTGTTTTAGAAGTCTTGGCTGCTTTAGCCCTGGCGAAGGCCTTAATGGACATGGCAGCTGGAGGCCTAGCAGCACCACGTGCTGGGGTAGAGACATCCAAGGGAATGGTGTCTGATAAGTCAACCACCGTAGTGGGTAAAATTTCTGAGGTCGATTCAAGAGTTGTAGCAGGGGCCTCAGTTGTAAGAATAGGTTCAGCTGTACTTTGATCAGTTTTCGGTTTCAGCGAAACCGAGACACTCGTTTGCTTTACCGTGGTTTCGCCGAAACCGTGGACCGCGAGTGTCGGTCTTTATCTTTGCGTTTTGGGGGTAGTCGGAGGATCCGACGCATAATGTACGCAAAATCAGAACCGAAAACTGTTCTGCAACTCCGACCGACGCCTAAGCGCTCGCGGTTGAAAGAGGCACAGGCGAACAGGCTGCTACGCCGTGGGCTGGGCCTAAACAAGGCAGACAGTAAGAGTGGAAATCTTTATGAGGTATTTGTTTCCCACAGGTTAAACAATTGTTAACTTTTCTGACATCGGCTGAGGCAAGAAAGAGTCCCAACGGGTACTTAGCTTTAGAAGTCTTCGTAGTATTCGGTAGAAGTAATCTCTGGATCCGACCGACCGCACTTGCGAACAGCTTCTGCTTTGGGCCACGCAAGAAAGACTGAGGAAAATGGCGCCGGCTGATGCTTTTATACCAAGACCAACAGAGATGACGCCGGGTGGAGTGCGACATCAGCCGGACCCGGACTTTGGAATCCGGCCGACTGCAGGGCTGCCTGACGACAGGACAACCCACTTGTTATGACTGCAGATGCATCCATGAAGGACATCTATGTCTGGACTCCCCCATTTGCGTGTCAACATGTTGAAAATCCATGGTTCCAGTTTCCATTCGTGTGGGTCCATGAGATTTCTGCTTAGTTCGTCTGCCAGAGTATTCAACTTTCCTGGCAGGAATTGAGCTTGTAGTTGTATTTGGTAGGTCAAGGCCATGTTCCACAATGCCATGGCTAGTCTGCAAAGGGGGTAGGAGTGTGTACCCCTGCTTGTTTATGTACCACATAATTGTGGTGTTGGCTGTCTTTATCATTAATGGTCCTGGATGAAGGTAGTCCTTGAAGGCTGTCAGAGCATTCTGTACAGCTAGCATCTCTTTCTGATTGATATGAAGGTGCATTTGATTTGGGCTCCATTTGCCCTGAATGCACTTCCCTGCCTGATGAGCCCTCCAAGCATAGTCTGATGCATCTATTGTTAGTGTTTGGGTGGCAGGGGGTGGAGTGAATGGCAGTCCCTTGTTTTGATGGCAGGTCTCTGCCCACCATAGGAACTCCAGTTGCAGGCAAGGTATGATAGGAATCATTGTTTCCAGGCTGTGACAATGCTGACTCCATAAACTTTTAAAGTACCACTGAAGTTTCCTCATATGCAGTCTTGCATATGGAATTAGAAAAATGCAGGAGGCCATGAACCCCAAGGCTTGCAGAATTTGTCTTTCAGATAGCAGGGTTTTTGTGGCCACCTGTTTGAAGTAAGTTACCAAATGAATTTGCTTTTCTGGTGTAAGGTAAGCCATCTGGGCAGTTGTATTCAAGCTTGCACCCAGGAATGTAATTTTTTGAGAGGGTACAAACTGTGATTTCTTTTTGTTTATGGTGTACCCTAGACAAGTTAGAACCCTTTTTACAAACGCCAGATGCTTTAAAAGAATGTCCTTGTTTTCTACCTGAATTAGACAATCATCCAGGTATCGATATATCTGAATATTTCTTCACCTGCAAAATGCAATTACTGGAGCCAGGCACTTTGTGAAGACCCTGGGTGCAGTAGATAAGCCAAAGGGCAGTGCAGATAGCTGATAATGCATGTAGCCTACTTTGAAGCGGAGATATCTTCTGCAAGATTCCCTGATTGGGATATGCAGGTAAGTCTCTTTTTAAGTCTAGAGTTACCAAGCAGACATCTTTACCTAGCATAGGAAGTAACTGTTGAAGAGTCAACATCTTGAATTTTGGAATGTCCAGAAATGTGTTTAGAGTAGATAAGTCCAGAATTGGATGCCATGATTTGTCTTTTCTGGGTACCAGGAAAAGTCTTGAATAGAAACCTTGTCCCTTTTCCTCTTCTGGTACTGACTGAATAGCCCCCATGTTCATGAGGGACAGTACTTGTTTCTGAGCCTCTGCACACTGATTTGGGGGCAGGTCTGGCCATCAGTTTGGGACTAGCAACATGTGGAAATTAAACCTTTATCCCTGGTATACTATATTTAAAACCCATTTGTCCTGGGTTATAAGTTGCCAGATTTTTGCATGAAGTGCCAGTTTTCCCCCCAAAGGGGCGGTTAAGAGGTAAGTGCTTGGTAAGTGTAGAGGGAAGTCATTGAGATTGTTTACCATAGGGAGGCACCTTGTTGTTTCCAGATTTGGAGGTGGAGGCACCCCATTGTTTTGTTCTAAAATTCCCTTGTGACTGAAACCTGGAGCCTTTGGAATGTCTGGGTTTTACTTGAGTGGCTCTCGAAGGAACTGGAAAAGACCAGTTCTTAGTAGGCCAGTGCCTACTAAATCTTGGAGGTTGCACTTGTAAGAAATCTTTCACAGTTTGCATAGATTTAGCTTTATCTTCCATCTTTTTTAAAACTTCTTCAGCCTTATTACCAAAGAGACGGTCCTGTTGTAAAGGAGCATCCAACAATTTTGCTTTAACATGATCAGGCAGAGTTTGCTGTTTGAGCCAAGCATGCCTTCTTAGCACAGACCCAGTTACAGCAGCCCTGCAAGAGGCCTCCAAAGAATCAAAACCACATTGCAAAGTATGTTTTCCAACTTGTTTAGCTGAATGCAATACATCCTGTAAATCTTTATTTTCCACACAGTCAGAAATTATAATTTTCAGTTTAAGCAGTCCCATGATATGCTATTGATATTTAAGCATATGAAATTGACAGTTTAAAGCCCTGATTGCCAAGGTTGCAGACGTGTAAACCTTCTTACCCCATCTATCCAGCACCCTGGAATCTCTATCGGGGGGGGGGGGGTAGGATTTTTAGCAGTTGAGGCCTTAATGCCCTTGGGACCATGATAAATGGTTTCAGGATTTGCAATAGGACTTTTGAAAAGGAATTTGTGGGAGTCAGGAACTCTGTAGTATCTGTCTGGCTTACAAGGAGCCAGAGGCAGAGAATCAGGAGCCATACTAGATTCTGAAAAAACATTATCAACTATGTCTAGAACAGGAGGTATAGCCAAAGGCCTATTGCCGAGGAAGAAGAAGAAATTCCCCAAGTGTTTTTTTAGATTCAGAGAAATCCTGACTTTCTCAGTGGAAATGTTCCCTTAAGGTATGTAAAGTTTCCCCAAAAGAAAAATTCTCAGGGGGAGAAGCAGAAGGAATGGAATCTTCTGCATCAGAGTCCACATAAGTAGATGTAGACAAATCCTGTTCATTAGAAGAGTCAGAAGAAATAGAATCCTGTTCAGAAGATTGATAATCAATGTCTTGCCTAGGCCTCTTAGAGGGAGAGGGTTGGCTACCCCTGATCAGAGTAATTAAATTTTCAGCCATTTTGATCATTTGTTTTTTTAGGCATAGGGGCCTGCGCATGTGGCCCAGGTGTCGGTTTTTTTAGACACAGATTTAGATTTTGGCCTTAGTTTTGAAGATGGTGTCGGTCTAATATATAAATCTGTAGGCCTGAAAACACCCTCAGAAGCCAGTGCCTGCACAGCGGCTCCGGACCAATCTAAGGAAGAGACATCCTTGGGTTCCATAATTGAAGCATCTCGCGGCATACTGGACTCTGAATGGGTCTCAGTAGAGGCATGCGAATCAGAAGTGGCGGGTATCAGGACCTGCGAAAGTGCCTCACTGAGTACCGGCGAACTGGCGACAGGCTTAGGAGAAACGTCGTCAGTTTTGGACCTCGATGGCATGTCTCTGTCTTTTTCTTTGCGTTTTTTAGGTATTCCAGTAGTCAGATTGCTAACCGACGACATTTTTGGATAATTAAATCGTGAGCCAAAATATTTAGAAGCAAAATTATACCGACGTTTAATAGTGCGTTGAGAAAATTTAGCACAAAACCGACAGCAAGGTACGTTGTGGTCAGGGTCTAGGCAAGGAATACAGTACAAATGAAAATCCTTATGAGGTATTTGCTTCCCACAAGTAATGCAATTATTAACTTTTACTGACATTGGTAAGGAGCAAGAAAAAGTTTCCCCAATGGAGTACTTAGCTTTTAGTTGAAGACTTTGGTTCTGAAACTCTAAAACGAAAATTTTAGCAGTCGGCTGACCGGCACTTGCGAACTGCTTCTGCTTCAGGCACCGCATGGCAAGAAAGACTGATGTAATGGCATCGGCTGCATGTTTTATACCCCTGATGGCCTGATGTCATGGAAGAAGGGACAGCAACCAATGCAGGATCCAAGACTTTGTTAATCAGGCCGACTGAAGGCAACTTGCCAGCAGATAACCCAAATGTAATGACTGCAGCAGTGAAACATGAAGAACATCTAATCAACACCAAAAGAGCAGCACCAAAGCTATCAGAAGAGAAATACAGGCAAAGGAATACAGACAAGGAAAACTTTACAATACAAAAAATAAGAAGACAGAGGAAAAGCAGAAAAGGAGATCAGTAATGGAGAAGTTAAAGAAATAGAAACTGAGTTATGGAGTACCTGCGAAGTGAAGGATTTAGTGTAGAAAATCTAATTCAGACAGCACCACAAGATACAGCAATGAATATCCAAATTAAGGGGAATCCAGTGGAACGGGAAGCAATTGGTCAGGTGTTACATGAATATATTTTAGAGCTTTCCACAGAAAACCAGTACAAATGCTCACTTGAAGTTGGACAGCAAGGGAAGGAACAGGAAATTGGGGAAACTCTGATGCAGTCAATGTTGAGAAATGATAAGCCAGTGAGTTCCCATATGACAGAGCAATGGATGGCACAGGATGAAATTGAAGAGAATGTGCCACAGGAAGATGCTACAGAACTTTCTGCAGAATGCACACAGGAAATGGAAAACAAAAAATGTGCCCTCAGTTTAGAAGAAAATGAGCTAAGAGAAGAGTTGCTTGATTAAGACAGACAGACAGACATATAAAGATCAATGAAAGAAATACACTGCAGAAGGTTAATAGGTTAATAAATCCCAAAAAGTTAGAAGTTTGATAAAACAAATGAACACAGTAATTAGGACTGTCCACAGAGATCCATACAATATAAGTACTATGTCCTTCAAGAATGAACATAAACATATAATGCAGTCATAGGAATACCACTGAATACCATGGGGGTATGTATGAGGTAAAGGGTATGCTCTAGAATCCTGGGATCACTGAAGAATCCCTGCAGCTCTGGAAAAGCAAAGCCTGCTCTGGATCTTGAAGTAGTAAATGTTGTAGGTAAGCTCCAATGTAGCGCTTCCAGAATGTTGTATAGGCTTCCAGAATGTCTTTGTAGAGGACTTGGTTGTAGCCTGGTGGAGTGTGGTCTGGTGGAGCTGGCACACACTTTCCATGGAAGGAATAAAAGGAAGAAGGAAATGCAGAATCCATTGCAATGTCCAACTATTTTTGAATTTGTCGCTTTTCTTTGCTTTCTTTGGCTTAGGGCGTGGTTGGATCAGCTGATCAGACTGGTCTTGGTTCTGTCTTCAGTAGTAGTAGTAGCGGGTTAGAATGTCCAAGGCATATGCAACAGTCCCCCTTTGTTCTCAGGATTGAAGAAAGTAGGCAGGTGAATGAATTGCTTGATTTAAAGAACCCTAGATACCACTTTTGGCAGAAAGGTAGGGCATAAGTAAATGAGATTTGGCAACAAACCAAATTGCCCTGGGACATCTTCAAAAGGGGTTAGAGTGATGTATATTAGTGGGAGTTGGGTTGGAGAGGTGAAAGGGTTAAATGGAGGGAGGGATGATTGGGAGGAAATGAGATAAGGGTGGGGAGGGGCTTAAGGGGTTTAGGCAAATGTAGCTGGGTAAGCAATCACATTTTGGTGTGAACTTGCTACTGCGAGTTTTACGTCCATGACGACCGGTATGTACAGTGGTGCAGGTAGGCCAAGTAGAGGGTGTTTGGGTGGAGGCAATGGTGTGTTTTTGACTGTGTTGGCTTTGTGTTAGTGAGATTCACTTTCCAGCATTGGTGACTGAGGTGGACAAGTTTGGAAGCATTAGGGATTTAAATGTGTTTGGACTGGGGGGGGTGCTTAGAGGTTTTGAGTGTTTTGGCAGTATTCTCGCTTATTAAGCAGTGGTTGCCATCCAGGAGCAGTGGTTGTTTCAAGCATACTACTCAACTGTACCAATTTGGTTATTCTGCCCCATTTCTACATTTTAAACCTCTAAAATGTGGTTCCTTTTGGCATTTTTGCCTATGCAGTTTTCAGTGCAGGAACAATAGTGTGCATGCTGCGGTCATCGCTTGTTCTGAGATTTTTCTTTCCCATTCTTAGGGATACAGACCTTTTCATGAACCTGAACTTTTGCGGTATTAAAAAAAAAATACTAACTAAAAATGAAGTACGGGAATTTCACGGGCAATGCAATATCTGCGAGTAACGACTGCTTTGAGGGTATTAGCAGAGTGGCCTTAACAATTATTGGGGGAGTTCCTTTATTTCCCTGTGTGGAATTCGGGTTTCTGTCCCTCAGAGAACTTATGCCATCAATAAACCTGGTATTACAGGCACGTTTACGTTTATAAGAACAGCAGTTAGGTTTACAAGAGCAGATCATGATGACTGTATGCAAAGTTAGATGTCGCCGAGCATGTAGATACAATGGATATGCAGTTCTGATTTTATGCATGGCTGGTATTAAGTTAGCTTAACAATGTTTGCAAATATGTTATTGTGGGACCGCAAACTATTGGTAGCTTGAGTTAACTGATTTTAGGGCATCCATTGGCGTTTCTGGACTGCATGTAGTCAGGTAATCTCTACTCAGCGCGGGTGGAGCTGTGGGACTGTTTGTTGGTGCACTGGCATGTCCCTTTATTCCATGTCTGTGTTTTTTTTTTTTTTTCTTACAGGGTGGTACAGTCAGATGGTGCACACATAAGTCTTGTGGAAGCATACTGGAGGGTGGTCTGCATGCAGTAGTCAAGGTGGGTACCCCATTTTTTTTTCCTGCTGGCGCGAGGTGGGTGCTACAGAATTGGATTCCAACATATCCCAGTCACATTGAATGTTGTAGCTTCTGCATGGCTTTCATGCTTGTTGGTGGTGGTTGTGTTGGTCAATTTGTGGATGACTACGGTTAGTGAGGGATTTGTTATCACATTTGTTTGTTACATTTGCTTGGTCTGGCTGTGTCGTTCGGTTGTGGCTGAAATGTGGGCCATTCTGCTGTTGTGTCACAGTATGGTTGCTAATGGAAGAAGAAGAAAAAAAAAAAAGGACTCTTGGATGGGGTTGTAGGAGTCCGGAAACAAAGATGGTTGTTGGAATCGAATTGCAAGGGTTTGGGCATTCTGTGGGTTCTTTAGCGAAGCAGTGTGGTTGATTACATGGCTGATCATATGTTTTGTGCTGGTTTGGTGATTACTGTTCTGCATGGTAGTGAGTTTCGCGGGCTGTGAGGCATGGCTGCTCACCGGAAACAGAATTGGGTGGTAATTAGGTACATGATAGGCCGGCAACCCTTCGCTATATTTTGAGCTTGAGGAAGACTAAATGTCTGTTTTAATGATTGAAATATAGCATGTATGAGGTGGTGGAGGAAGCATTGCAGGTTATCGCTCAACTGTACAGATTTCAAAGAATGTCCAGATTTTGGCCACGTAACCATGGTCTGGGTTGTTTGTAAAAAAAATAATAATAATAATGTGAATTAGGGGCAAATCATTAAGACTGAAGTTGTGTAATAATGACAAACATTTGCATTTCATACTCATACCATTCGGAAAGTTCATGCTAAGCAAAATCACATATTCTATCAACTTTGGAAGAGCATTATTTAAAATTGTTCCTATTGTGGGCCTTTGTCCTAGCTTTATTTATGGCTGTGCATATATTTCTGGCTGGAAGAGGTAGTGCAGTATGCTATTGTATAGAGGGGCTTGACTATTCTCAGCTGGTAGGCTGTGAGGTAATATTGGAGAAGATCTAAACGCGTTTTGCTGTTAATTCCTTGCACAAGTTGCATTAAGGCAGAACCATTCTGAGGTGATGGAGGGTTTGGTCATAAAACGTTTAGGGGATTAATTGTGCTATTTTGGTATGGGCTGATGAAGTGGCAGGATTTGTTGGCAGGTGATTCCTGCTCATGGGTTTGGCCAAAAACAAGTAATGGTTTTAAAAATTTGGTCCATGGGTTTGGAGGCTTAGACGGTTATTATTATTTATTTATTTTTTCCCCTCAGCAGCTCACATGTGAGCAGTAAGCTTATAGCAAAAGGTGCAACAACGGAAATCAGTGCTTCAGAGACACATCAGTCATGAGGAAAATCTCATAAGATAATTGCTATGTCTCTGAATTGTCAAAATTCATACCCAGCTGCTTTCTACGTTTAAAGCAGTACTTTCATTGTGTCAACAGTTTCTGAGGATGAAGGGGCAGACTCTTAGCGTACAGATGAGTGAGAGCTTTACATGACATGAAAATAGCAGCAGGAGAAAGGAAACGTGAACAGTGTGGTTTATGTGGATAGAAAGATGTTTACAGATTATACAGACATGTATTTTACTTAATTTTACAGACAAACCTGGACTTTATGCATGAATTAATGTAATGGGGTTTAATTATTATTTGTACTGCTCAAATAAGGAGCAGATAACTTTATTTTCCACATTATGTTGGTTAGTGCGTCTCATTAGGAGATGGAAGGTTAAGAGCTAGGCAGATGGTTTTACAATATAAGTTAGCTTGACTTATACAGGGCACTAATGGATGTGGTCTGGATTCGCAAGGTTACCCGGGTTGTGGATATAAATAGGTTCATTCAGGTGTGGGATTTACTTTTAATATATTCCACTGGTAGTTAAATTTATCTTGGGTATTTGATAGGGTCATAGGAAGCATAGCTTCAGTTATGGCTGCTTTGTCATAGATGGGAGTGGTGGTGGTACATTCCTTTCTGGGTAGGCAGGATAGGTTGTCCTTGAAGACATCTTGGAATGTGTGTTATGTATGTTGGATGTTTTACATGTCTTCTTCTTTCTTACAGATGGGGTCTTGGAACGCTGTGGCTGTAATTTGGAATAGGTGGGTATAAGGTGGAGCCTTCTCGTTCCTATTAGAGGGTTTAATTTTGTCCCTTTCTTTGTAGGTGGTGATGTGCTGAGTTTCAGTGATGGCGATACAGTGAATTCACAGATGATGGAAGCAGTGGCGAGCGAGGAGGTTACACATGGGGAGCACAAATGGGCAACAGTTACTGACTGAAAATGGAATTTGAGGTGACATTGGTTGGGAGGGTTGGGAGGGTGGCCTAATGGTTAAGGTGTTTGCCTTGCAAGCACAAGGTGCAGCGTTCGAGTCTCACAAGGGATAATTGGCTAGGCTTAAAATCGCTCGCAAGGGCAGTTAGCTTAGTACTAATCTGTGAACCTATGAACCTATGGTTGGTGACCATAGGTGAGGGAGCTTGAAAACTTATAGAAGCTGTTGCAGTAGAGGTTTTGGTCTCTTGAGTGGTACACAATGAGGTCACAGATGGACTGCACGGCGAACAGTGGTCCATGCTGTGTCAGAAATGGTTTTGGAAGGTAATGGATGTTGATTTTGGGGATGTTTTGATTGCGGGAATGGAGCACAAGGGGTTAGCAGGTAATCATAAGTCTGTGCTAATGACACAGCATGGTTGGAGTTTATCAAGGTAGGGTAGGGGCAAGTTGAAGGAGAGGCATGTTGAGTCATGGTAATACAGGGAGAGGATTGTTTAAGGTGAGATTGGGGTTTTCACGGGCGGGGTGGAGTTCAATCATAGATCAGGGGTACTCTAAGATCACTGGTTTAGGCCTCTGGTAAGCTAGCTATTTTAATTCATATATCTAAAATGGAATCTGCCCAGAATTTTCAATATGGAACTATGAGGAACATGATTTTAGGACAGGGTGGGGGACCTTCCTCAAGGTGGAACTTTTGGGGTGCATTTACAGTTAGCAGTTCAGGTTACTGGGTGGAAGAGGTACCATGATCTTGACAGGAAGCTGATATGGTTCATAGGGCTGGGTAGGTGTCGGTAATGTTTCATGCTATATTAGGGTTTAGATGAGAGTAGTACAAGAACCATTTCAATTATGACTGAAGGAATTTTGCAGGGATGGTTGGAAGCAGTGTAGGTAGGAGGGTCTTTTATTTTGGGAGCAGGGAGCTTTGTTATGTCAGTGATAGAAGCCTAATTGCCAATTAGTAATGAGTGACTTGAGGGTGTGTAAGATTGGGCATGTAGAGTACCTCATTGTGGGGCATAGGGAAGTTTTCTAGGGGGTTCTGGTTTTCTGGCACTTAGCGTTAGGTCATTAAAGTTTTGGAGTTAGACTCTTCCCTGCAGTAATTGGTTTACTGCACATCCAGAGCTGTGTAGTTTGCTGGGCTATTGTGTTATGCTTTAGTTGACAGGGTCTTGGGTCGAGACTTGCTAAGGGTTTTCTTTGACTGAGTGCAGATTTGAGTTCAAGGGGTTATAGTTTCTGGGGCATTTGTTATGGCTATAGGTTGTCATTCAAGAAAGGTGGGGTGATGGTTAGTGGCTTGAAGGAAGTGATACAGGTTGTCATTCATGAAAGGTGGAAAAATGGTTAGTGGCTTGAAGGAAGTGGGCTAAACGGCAATGTATTGTCTGGGAGTAGATGTTCCGGTGTGGTATAATGGGCTCACGGGTAATCCTAGTTTAGTGTCATATAGGTGTTGGTATGTCAATGACTGGGTACTAATGTACTTTACAGATGATGGGTACACCGAATGATGTTTGGCTAACTATTCCCTTTATGGGAGATAGTCGAACAATTTCGGGTAGAAGGGAGGGGGAACAGCCTGGTCAGGCTGGTTGGTGGAGAAGAGGGACAGGCTTTCACCCTCTTCTGTCCCCCCCTGGTGTCTGGGTTCATTTCAAGGATTTGGGTAAAGGAAAATGAGCAGCTGGAGGCAGTTTGCTGAATAGATAAGCAAGCTGAGGTAAGGATGCTGCCTATTTGGTGGAAGGTAATTCAACGAAGTGAGATGGGACGCTGCTTCATATGTAAAGTGAGTGAGGGAAGGTATGGATGCTGCTTACTGGGACAGGGTGAGTAGGTACGCTGGAAAAACAACACAAATTCCCACAAATCAATTTAATATCAGAATCAGTCTTACTGGAACAGGGTGAGTAGGTACACTGCCCTGATTAACATTATAAGGATGTTTATGCTGTGTTTAGAACCAACTATATTGTGTCTAATTCTAATAAGTTTGGTGATCAAAGCTATGTTATGAAAGTTTCAATAAAGGTTGTCAAATGTCATTTGGTGTGATGTGTTTATTGAAGGGGACCGGGACAAACAAGATACATTACTGTGCAGCTAAATTAATAACTGATAATGTTCTGCCACAAGAACATAGGGTAGTGAGGGAAAGAAAGGGGAGAAATCGAACACTATCATGGAAGTATCGAACAGAGAAAACTATAAAGCAATTAAGACAAGAAGCGTCACTGCTAGAAGAATATAAAAGAGGGAACAGATCAATAAAAATACTAAGAAAGACGTAATAAAAGCAATGTGCAGTATTAGAACAGACAAGGATTGATCATGCACTATCGCAAAAAACAAGCTAAAAATCTCAGCACAGGTGGAAAAACTTACACGATATACAGATAAATATAAAGGAAAAGTACAAAATAAACCTTTTATTGATGACCCAAAAAAGTTTTATAGAGAATTGGGAAACAAGGTAAAAGAAATTGAAAGACCACCAAAACAAGAAGAAATAGATACATTTTGGGGAAGTATTTATGCAGATCCTGTGTAACATAACACAGATGTTAAATTGAAGAAGTAAAAGAAAGAATAAGAAGTTTAAATGTACAGGATATCAAATGGGATGAAGTAACGGCCAGAGAGACTAAAAGAAGATTAAGAAAAGACTCTAATTGGAAACCCCAGGCCCAGATGTAGTACTTAACTCCTGGTTGGAAGTATATCTTTGCACAAAGATTTAGCCACGAGTAAGAACTATTTTTATGTGCACCCTGAACAAACACCAACCTGGCTAACAACAAGAAAAACTATTCTCCTACTTAAGAGTTAACCTGCAAGTTACCCTAAAAATTATAGACCAATAACTTGCCTTCCGATGACATATAAACTATACATTGGAATTGATGCCGACAGAGTTTATAGTCATTTAGAAAAAAACTCAATTATGGCAATAGAACAAAGGGCAATTGTTAAATAAAGTCATAGTGGAGAACTGTGAAAAGGGGAAGAATCTAACTATGGCATGGATTGACTACAAAAAAGCATTTGATAGTATCCCACATTCGTGGATAAAAGAGTGCTTAAAAATGTATAAGATACACCCTACACTGATCAACTATATTACAGTGACCAGGAAACAGTGGTAAACCACTTTGCAATTAAACCATGATAAAAGACAAAATATTATCCCAGGGATAACAATTCAAAGGGGATATTCCAGGGTGACTCTGTCACTGCTGCTATTCTGTCTTGTCCTTAACCCATTAAACTGTCTCCTTAACAACTTAGGCCATGGCTATGACTTGGCTCCTAGAAAACTTCTCTTCTCTTCGTTGATGATTTAAAACTGTACAACTCATCAGATGAGGAACTGAAAGCACAACTGCAAGTTGTCAGAAGTTTTTCAGATGATATAAAAAATGTTATTTGGTCTTGATAAATGTGCAAAAGCAACCTTTAAAGCAGGAAAACTGCAACAACAAGAAAACATAAGTTTGGTATAAGAGTGTGATATAAACAACTTGAGCAAGAGAGAGTGTATAAATATTTGGGAAATGATGAAGGATCAGCAATAAAACATGAACAAATGTAAATAAAACTTAGTAAGGAGTAGTTTAGAAGACTTAAATTAATCTTGAAAACAGCATTGACGTCTAGGAACAAAATTCAAGCTATAAACAAATTTCCTCTTCCTGTCCTAACTTAAAAATTTGGAGTGATTGACTAGCCCCAAAACATGTTAGATAGATTAGACAAGAAGGATGCTTCATGCTCACCAAATGACTTATAAAAATCAGTGCATACCAAGATTATATATTCCCTGTTCCGAAGGAGGGATGGGTCCCCTTAAAATTGATTACAAGTATAGATCTGCAGTCATGGGACCGCAAAAATATCTGCTAACCTTACAAGACCCAAAGTTTTGAAACATGAAGAGAATAAATCTAAGATGATTTCTCTGCTTAATCTAGCAGAAGCATATCAGCGTCAAACAGGAATGGAAATCAAACCAGAAGTAGATAAAAATCAGGCAGCAACTGAATGTGCCAAAAACCAAAGAAAGACTATAAGGTGAAGGACCAGATGAGAAGGCAAGAAATGTGGAAAATATATAAAATACAGTTGCAAGTATAGAAATCTTCTGGGAGAACCTCATGTTGATCAGGATCAAACGCAAGAATGGTTAAGGAGAGGCAAATTCAAATCAAGAGTTGAAAGGTTAATACTGGTGGCCCGAGATAGTGGGCTATGTACACATTGGTTTACAAAGTCCATTGAATATGTGGGAGAAACAGACAAATGTAGGCTTTGTAAAACAGAAATGGAAACGGTCACACACCTTGTTGCTGGTGTGACATACTACTAATGGCAGATGGACTGTATACTGAAAGGCATAATAATGTAACGAGACTGTTGCAAGGGGGTTGCGCAAATATTATGGTACTGAAATAGGTTCATAGGTTCATACTAGGCTATCTGCCCTAGGGCATTTATAAGCCTAGCCAGAGTGTGTTTGGCTTTCACCACCCATTTTAAATTAATTTTGCTATGCCCTTTTTCGAGGTTAGTATACTGTGCCTCTGTCTAACAATGACACAGAAGTGATAC
Organism: Protopterus annectens; assembly: GCF_019279795.1. NCBI lineage: Eukaryota > Metazoa > Chordata > Ceratodontiformes > Protopteridae > Protopterus > Protopterus annectens. The sequence continues at coordinate 428,984,375 of NC_056743.1, read as the reverse complement.
CTGGGGTAAACCTACGATCTCCCATCCACTCATCAAGATTCCTCTTGAAGAGAGTCAGTGAGGGACTCTGCCTAACCTGGACTGGGATTTTATTCCAGAGTGAAGGGAGCCTCTGGGTTATGAATCTGTCCCTCCAGCATGTCCTATTTATTTCAGTGCTGAGGTTCAAGTCTCTCAAGTGCGTAGCTTGATGGGATTTGGATTTTCTGAGGTGCAGCATGTCCATTAATTCCGGGTTGGACATGGCTTTATACATCAGGCACAGATCGCCTCTGAGCAGGCAGTATGCCACTGAGTAGAGCTGGAAATTTCTTTAACCGGGCAGCATATGGCATCTGTTTGAGCCCTTTGATCCTCTTGGTGAGGTACTTTTGGGGTCTTTCCAGTTGCTGCAGGTGTCTGGTAAGGTACATCCCAAAAGGCGCATTGTACTCAATTATGGGCCTGATGAGGGATGAGTAAAGAGGCACGATGACCTCCCCTGATCTAGATGTGAATCCCTTCATGATTAGGTGGGCTATATAAAATGTTTTTCTAACCACTTTGGCCATGTGGTTGTCAAATGAGAGATTGCTATCAAATTGGGTCCCCAGGTCCCTAATTACTTCTTCTGTACTTAATGGATTACCACCTATGTGGTAATTTGTGGGCACTTTGTTTTTGCCAAAGGGATGACTATACACTTTTCGGCATTTAGCTTGAGGCCATGGCTCTGGCACCAGTTGTCTGTTTCTATGAGGCCCTTTTGGTGGATGCTTGTGTCTGCTGGAGAGTCGATTATGGCGCCCAGTTTGCAGTCATCTGTGAACTTGGTCAGCCACAGTCCTTCCATGTTGGCCTGTACCTCCGAGAAATATATACCGAACAAGAGAGGTCCCAGGACTGAGCCTTGTGGGATGCCACTTGTAACTGGTTTGGAGTCTGACATGGCTCCAGCAATTCTAACCATGTGGGTTCTGTCCTTGAGCCAGTTTGCAACCCATCTAGTGACATAGGGGTTTATATTTAAGCTGGTGAGCTTATCTATAATGCCTGAGTGGGGTACTGTATCGAAGGCTTTTGCGAGGTCCAGGTAGGCTGTGTGGACCACCTTCCCCTCGTCAATGGCCTTGGTGATTGTTTCAAAGAAATCGACCAGGTTTAAGAGGCAGGATTTGCCCTTAACAAAGCCGAACTGGGTAGGATCCAGTGTCTGTAGGTCCCCAATATCTTTATTTATGAGGTCCATGATGATCCTTTCCATAGCTTTGCAGACCAAGCTATTCAGGCTTATAGGGTGATAGTTTCCAGGATCCGTTGAGGCACCACCTTTGTGGAGAGGGACCACTGTTGCTGTACGCCACTCTTTGGGTACATATCCTGTAGTAGGGCTGAGATTGAACAGTAGTTTTATGTTTGGGTTTACCTCTTCTTGGAGTTCATGTAGGATGCAGCCCGGGACACCGTCTGGTCCCACTGATGCTGTGTTTTTTTGCTTTGGAGGGGGCAGCTCTTACCTGAGCATCTGAGATGTCAGGGGGGCAGCACTCTGCTGGGATAGATATTTGCCCTTTTGGTTGGGGGGGGGGGAGTTTGCACTGAACCTGTCCGCTAGGATGTTGGCAATGTCTGTGGGTTCGGTGTATTTTTTGTCATTTTGGACTAATTCTGAGCATATCTGGGAATTCCCACCCAGGTTCCTAACATAACTAAAGAAAGCCTTGTGATTATCCTTGGTGTCCTGTGCAATTTTTCTCTCGAAGCTGGCCTACGAATTTATGAGTGCCCGTACATTTTTGCCAATACTGATCAGAGATGCCTTCCCTTTTTGGGATTTTGCTCTATCATGTAGTAGCTTCCTCCTTCTATTGTATAGTTTGTTTATGGCTGGGGTGCATCAGACAGGACGTCGGCCTTTGGAGGATTGTGTCTTGGTTTTATTTGGGATTGCATGATCCATGCATTCCTGAAGGTGTTCATAGAATGCGTTTATAAAGGATTCTGGGGTCTGGGCCATATTTTCCACAGGCCCATGGGGCTTTGAAGGATTCCACCTCGGTTTTGAGGAGTGTGAAATTTGCTTTAGAGAAGTTTTTCACTGTGGTTTTCTGGGCAGGGGGTGGGGTCGGGATGTGAATATCCAGTGAGATTAGTTTATGGTCTGATCTTACCAGTGAGGGATACACTTCTGGTCTGGAGCATAGCAGGTCCAGTATGTTTTCCCCTCTTGTGGGAGTGGTAACAAGTTGTTCCATAGCATTTGACTTTATAAATTCTAGGAACCTTTGGGCTGGGGTGTTGGAGCTAGAGTAATGCTCCCAGTCTATGTTTGGGTAGTTGAAGTCACCCAATATAATGGTGTTTGGAGAGACCTTCATATTTTCCAGTATTCTCAGGAAGGCTGAGTGGGGTTCCTGGGTTTGGGAGGGTGGTCTGTAGCAGGCTATAAACTGGAAGGCAGTTTTACCCACTGTTAGTTGCACATGGATAGTCTCTAATGCTTCGTGCTGTGCCACCAACCTGGAGGTGTGGGTATCTTTGACGAATATTGATACTCCCCCTCCTTTTGTGGTTCGGTCCAAGTTTTGGGGCTGAAAAGCATGGTATGAGGTATAACCTGGTAGTGCTGGGGTGCTCTCGGGAGCCTTGAACCAGGTTTCTGTTACTGCACAGATATCAATGTTCTCCATGCTAAGGAGAGTTTTGAGTGAGTGCATCTTGAGGTTTAGACTTCTGGCGTTGAGTAGCATTACTCTTAGTTTCTTATCCCATGTGATACCTATGGAGGTGGGTTTGTCTTTTGAGCCTTGCCTAAAAAATGCACTATGGGGGTAGCAAGAGCCTTTGCCAATATCCGAAAGCCCAGGGGTGACAGGTGCAAGCCATCCCTAGCAAAGCATCGTGGCTTGTCGAGCATGTCATCCCAGGCAGACAGGCATTGGATCCCCTTTGAATGACACCAATACTTAAGCCAATTGTTGAAATTGATCATCTTGTTTTCATATTGTGGCATCATTCTTGGTGAGGGTAAGATGCTACTCAAGGTCAGGGTCATACCGGCCTGGGCTACATGCTCAGAGAGCTCCTCTATGTCTCTTTTCATGTATTCCAGGGAGGTACATCTCAGGTCATTCACACCAGCATGGACAATGACGGAGTCATATTTGTACTTGCCTTGGAGTGACTTGAGTGTTTGTGTTATGTGATGGATCCTAGCGCCCAATAGGCAGCTCACTGTGACCTTCTCCTTGTTCAGTCTGGTGAGCGAGACATCAGTGTGCCTGATGATAGAGTCACCTATTACAAGTGTATCAGGTGTGCTGTTTAGCCTTAAGAGCTGTGACTGTTCGGCACACTGGCTTTGTGAGCTATGTGTTGCACGTGTTTTGTTTTGGGGTAGCGGTTGCTTGGGTGTCTGCTTTGGAGGTCTCTGCTGCTTAGGCAGATTTTTATTTAGAGCCTCCGAGTATGTTTTTGTGTTTTTATGTGTTTGGTTTGCTGTCGTGGTAGGTCTATGTGAGACTGGAATTGTAGTGAGTGTGGTTTCCTTCTCCTCCTGACTGGTTACGCCAGTACTGAGTTGAGAGAGCTTAACCTCCAGTATGGCATGGTTGCATCTCTCACATGTGTTGGAATTTGTTGGGAGGAGGAGAGGGTTGTCTGTGTACATGAGGCAGTTGTAACATTGCCTCAAGATTCCCAGATTCATCAGCTGGACCGGAGAGGAGATTGACAACTGACCTTTGGACATGCTAGAATAGTATTGGGAATTCCTTTATAATTGAAAAAAGGGCCAATGGGGAACAAGGTACTCAAGGGGAGTTTGTGATGGTGTAGTGCTTTTAATTTTTTAGTGCTGACTTAGTGAGCAAGTGCCGGGTAACTTAAATGCAATGTGTTACAGGTAACTTAAATGCAAAAGCGACAAACAGCAACTTTCTTTCAAGTGAAACAAGGAAATAAGTACAGTAAGCAATGCAGATATCACTAGGGATCCACAGAAGCGCTGAAAAGCCGCGTTTTAGGTGGAATTAGCATTTCAGGGAAATAACAAGCAAACAAACAACAAGCATACAAAGCAAGCTAGATTCAGCAGGCCTGGATCTAGTCTATGCTACAGCAAACAAGGTGTACCAATTTCAGTAAGAAGCAGTTCAAATATGCAGCACTATAAGCCTTTAACCAGAAATTCCCAGCTCAGAAGGGCAGAGTCCAGCCTCTCCTCCCACAAGAGTGCAGACCATGAACCCTCTTAATGTAAAATAACTGGCCTGAAGCCCAAGTGCTTAAACCAGAATTAATACACTTTTACAATAACAGACACTGAGCCCTCAATCAGCAGTTCCCAACTTAGAAGGATGTAAGCTACCTGTTCTGCCACTACAGTGCAGATCACAAACCTTCTTAATGTAAAACAACTGGTCTGACGCCCAAGTGCTTAAACTAGAAGGCTTAGAATGAGTTACACCAAGCAGTAATAAACACAATTGCATACTTTTAAGATGATACAAAAGCAAAATAAAGTAGGAAGAAACACAAATACAATAAAAGCAGATACATTTTTTTTTTTTTTTTTAGGTGGAATGAGAAAAAGGAGTAGCAGAAACTAAGCTGATTGGCCTTCTCAAATGTTCTCCCTGTACTGGGTAGAATGAGGTAATGACACTAGACTGGGAGGAGGGTCCCAGATCAAATTTATACTAGGGGCGGGCAACTGCAAAGCCACCAACTATAAAAACACTATACCAACAGGGAGGGAGGGTTGGAAACAAATGGTTGAAAAACACTGGAAACATGAGCCACAAAGCATCATAGAAAATTATGAAGTCACCACATAGGATCACCCATTACCAACAGTTTAAAACATAGATGCTAGAAAACCGGATATAGTGGTCCATGAAAAGAAGACAAAAGTAGCACTGATCATTGAAATTGCCACACCCATTGACTACAATGTCTTGCATACAAAGAGACACCAAGTCATAAAATATCAGGACTTGCAGGCAGAAATAAGAGCAATGTGGAAGAAAGATACACAGACAGTTCCAATAGTAGTAGGAGCAACGGGTCTTATAAAAAAGAATCTGCAGTCGTATTTAGATATGTTACCAATAAATGTAACCCCATACGAACTGCAGGAGGAGTCATTACCAGGCACACTGCAGGTGCTACAAAGAGCACTTTTGGCTGACATCAAATATTGAAACAATACTAATTTCATGAACTTTAATTGCACTTTGACTTAGGATTGGGATCCATTCCCGAGAGAAATTAAAAAAAGTGAGAAGACATTTGAAGGACAGTATAACCACCTGTAGTAAAATACTATAAAAAGTGACAAACCTTTCCATTTCAGTTTTCTAGTGGAAACACTTAAGATGTTTTACTGCTGCTTTCAGGAGCTCATAATTTTAAACAAAATGTTCTGAATCTATTTTGTCTCTGTGTATAGCACCATGTATGAAAGTTTTTTGATGTATGCAAAATTTTTAAATGAAAATATGATGATGTTAAGAAGGAGGAATTATTTAATGGTTACACTAGATGTACAAAGCTTATTTACTGTGATCCCTAATGACGATGGGATAGAAGTGATAAGGAACATACTTAGGATGAGAGGAGCTAAGAATGATGAGATTATACTAATCTGTTCCCTACTAGACATAATGCTTTCTAACAATGTGTTTATATTTGAAAAACAACTATTTTTACAACAATGGGGAGTGGCAATGGGGACATCATGTGCAAACTCCTATGCGAACCTAGTTGTACATTATTGGGAAAAGCAGCATTTGAAAGAACATAACCTTATTAAGAATGTTATAGTTTTTAAACGCTTTGTAGATGATATCCTTCTTTTTTGGGAAGGGGATGTAGATTCATAAAAGGATTTTGTCATGTTTTTAGAATCAACAACATCCTTCTTGAGGTTCACAATGAATTGGTCCTTTAATAAAATTGATTTTCTGGATATAACAATATATAGGGATGTATATGGAGAAATTAATACCACCTTATATCGCAAAGATAGTTGGAGAAATAGCATATTAGAATGCCACAGTATGCATCTAGGTCATGTGTTTAAAAATATAACAAAAGGACAGATGAAGAGAGTAAAAATAATTTGTAGTACCCCTCATGATGAACAAATGGAAATGACAAAATTGGAAAAGTTGCTGTTAGAAAGGGGTTACAAGGAGAAAGATATAAAGAAAGTGATAGATAATCTACAATGTGAAGATAAGAATATAACTTATAATAATAGTAAGGGTAACATAGAAAGTAAGAAATGTATGTTGAGGTTTAATATGAATTATACTGTAGATAATGGAATAATAGTGGATATTATAAGGAGAAATTGGCAAATTTTAACAATAGATGATGAAATTAGGAACCTTATAGGTGAAAAAACAAGTTTTTCTTACAGAAATAGCAAAAATTTAAAACGATTATTGTGTTGAACAAAGGATAGGAAAGAAGAGATAGGAATACAAAGTAAGCAGTATGGGACTTATCCATGTGGAAGATGCAAGATGTGCCAGGTAATAAGTGAAGAACAAGTTTTTCAACATCCTTGCATCAATTATGTTTTTGAACCAAGATTTTTTGCTACGTGGATAGTACAAATATTGTGTACCTTGCTTGCTGTAATGATTGTCATGGTTTTTATGTAGGTAAAACTATAAAATGTTTAAGAGATAGGATTTATCAACATAATTATGACATTAGGAATATACAAAATGCCTTAGCAAAACATATTATAGAGCAGGAAGGACACAGTTTTAGTTTTAGAGTTTTACAGCAGGTTGAAATAAATTTGAGGGAGGGGGATAATAACAATTATTTATTGAGAATAGAATTAAAATGGATTTTTAGGCTAAGGGCACACCTAACACCAGGGCTGAATAATAATATTAACATTAAGCCTGTTTTGGATGCACGTTCTTTGAAATAGTTAGGTTAGGGATTTCCCTTTTAAGTGTTAATTTTGATTAATTGATTTATTGTTTTTGGTCATGTGAATGTATATAAAATGATGGTTTTATTTTGTTTTAGATAAGGATCTGAAGAAGCGTGCTTTAGTTACGTGAAAGCGCTTGTCCATATTGTATGAATAAATTGTCTTGGTTTTATAGCCGTGGTATTCATTCAGCTTTTTACGTTCACTGATGCATGCAAAACACAAAACTCACCATTTCACAGGTCATGTGCCTTAACATACATGAAAACAAGTACAAAAAAGGAATCAAACTTCTCACATAAATAATAATAAGAAACAACTTCCCATAACTTGTAACAAACGGTAACAAACTTTTGCTTCTGGGATTCAGACTAACAGCATACAATACCAATGTCTTTAGAGTAACACAGTGAGGTTACTGTACCACAGCAGCTGGTCCAGCAGTTTCTCTCTGCCTCATTGTAATGTATACTGGCTTGATTTACTTGAAGGATTTTACCAGGCAGGTCATTGGGAAGCTGGGCAGAAGATTTAAGAAGCACCTCCAAATCTATGAGGTAATAATAAAGTTCAAGTAACAAACTGAAAACAATGTTCAAGATAAGCTAGAAAGGCCAAGGCTTCTCACAGAAACAGACAAACAAAAAGGAGGTTAAGATACACAGCCATGAAAGTTTTAAGGGCAACTGAAAAGAAACTGAAGCACAGGGGAAGAATGGATGTTTGTGATAGGGTCAGGTCACGGGTTCTAAACTAAAGTGACAAGATTCAGCTTGGACACAAAGGAAGGGGTTAGCAGTTAAAACAACTGAATTTTCTTCAAAAGGACGTGATAACAGGGAAATGGCAGTTGCTGGATTTCAGCTGCAATATTTGGGCAGAACAGACAGTCTTTTTGAAGCAGCTTAAAAAAAATTATTTATACACACACACACACATATATATATATATATATATATCTTTACATATATCTATATATGCATGCAACAACACATCATAATTAGTAATCCACATAAGTACTTCAAGTAACTTAAATATATACACATGTATATAACTACAGTGACATAAAAACACACTCGTAACTTAAATAGATACACATGTATACAACTACAGTGACATGAAAACAGTACACTCGTAACTTAAATATACACACACATATATAATTACAGTGACATGAAAACAGTACACTCGTAACTTAAATATATACACGTGTATATAACTACAGCGACATGAAAACAGCACACTTGTAACTATATACACATGCATACAACTACAGTGACATGAAAACAGCACACTCGTAACTTAGATACACATGTATACAACTACAGTGACATGAAAAAGTACAGTTTTGTACCTACCATAAATGTAGATGTTCGAGGATCCACATTGCTGCAGTCCTAACCATTGGTGTCCCGCTGTCGGTCGGCCCGAAGACAAAAGTATATGGCTGACGCCGGCCAAGGCGCATTAGACTGATGCCAGGACGCCAGGGTACTAATGCGCAGGACCGACGTCATATCCTCAGTCTTTTCTTGCCCCAGATGTCAGAAGACCCTAAAAAGACAAGGCCCAAACCAAAAAACCAAAGAACCCTGCACCAAACATATATACAATATATACAAATGTACAAGAGTATATCCTAACCTACACCACCACCCCTAAACACAGAGGGAAGGAGGGAGGAGTAAATTGGACTGCAGCAATGTGGATCCTCGAACATCTACATTTATGGTAGGTACAAAACTGTACTATGTTCTTCATTCCACATTGCTGCAGTCCTAACCATTGGGTAGAATCCCAAAGCAGAGTTAAGGGAGGCTGGCAAATCACAAGGAAGCAGGAGCTGTCAACATGCCTTGCAAAATAGCTGTGGCAAAACCAGCCCTAGATTTAGAGTAGAGAGGAAGATGGTAATGCTTAGAGAAAGTATGCACTGAACTCCAAGTAGCTGCCTCCAAAATATCCTAGAAATGCTGTTGAAGTGGCAGTAGCCCTAGTGGAATGAGGCCTAATCCCAGCTGGAATCTCCTTGCCATGATGGGAATAACAAAATGAAATGCAAAACCCAATCCACTTAGAAATAGTTTGCTTAGACACAGGCTTGCCCTGAGAACTCAAAGCAAAAGAAACAAACAACTGCTGAGACTGCCTGAAATCCTTAGTCCTGCTTAAATAATAACAACTGTCTGTGTACATCTAAAGTGTGCAAAATCTTTTCCCCTTATTTTGGGGATCTGCATAGAAAGTAGGCAAATGAATAGTTTGGTTTAAAGCCACACTAGAAACCACCTTAGGCATAAAGGAAGGATTAGACGTGAATGATACCCTATCCTTATGGAAAATCAAAAAGGCTCTACCGCCATAAGGGCCTGCAATTCAGAAACCCTTCTTGCAGCAGTAATAGCCAACAAAAAAGCAGTCTTCCATGACAAGTATTTCAATTCAGCAGTAGCCGCAGGCTCAAAAGGTTGTAGAGTAAGTTTTTCCAACACAAAATTGAGATCCCAAGCAGGAGTAGGAGCTCGGGGGGTCTTATATTCTTTGCCCCTCTAAGAAACTGCTTGAACAAAGGATGAAAACAATGGTGGGTCACAATCATAGTGAGCTGAAATTGCTGCAGCATGAATCTTAATGGAAGAGAAGGACAAACCTTTGTCCAATAACTCAGTAAGGTATTGAAGAGCCGCACTCAAATTAGGCTCAGAAATCTCCAAATTCTTTGCTGCACTCCAAAATAAAAATCTCTTCCATTTTTCTGCGTACACCTTCCTTGTACTAGGTCTTCTGGCTTCCATAATCACATTTAAAACTTGTTGAGGAAGTTGAGACCTGCTGTGTTTCAGAACAGAATATGCCAGGCTGTTAGATGAAGAGAGTGAAGCTTGACATTGAGCAGGTGACCGTCCTTCTCAGATAACAGATGTGGAATCAAAGGCAAAGGCCATGGAGGCTTCCTTACCAGACTCCTTAGTAGTGGGTACCAGTGTTGCCGAGGCCAATCTGGAGCTATTAAAATCATCCTTGGCTTGTCTTGTCTGACCTTTAGGAGCACCTTTGGAAGAAGAGGCAGAGGTGGAAAGGCATACACATGAAGATTTTTCCAACTGAAAGAAAGAGCATCCACTTTCCAAGCTGTGTGATGAAACCCCTTGTGCACAACTTTGGCAGCTGGTGGTTTAGTGGAGAAGCGAACAGATCTATGTCTGGAGTTCCCCATGACACTGTCAATTTCTGAAATACATGAAGATCCAGTTACCACGGGATCCATGATTTGTCTGCTTAACACATCTGCTAAGGAGTTCTGTGCTCCGCAGAAACCTTGCCTGTAGAGTTAGTTGCAAGCTGGCGCAGTTTCCCATAAAATCATTGCTTGCCTGCATAGAGGATAAGAATGTGTTCCCCTTGTTTGTTGATGTACCACATGACAGTTGTGTTGTCTGTTAGAATCAACACCTGCCCTGGAAGAAGTAACTCCTTGAAAGCCATCAATGCAAACTGGACTGCTAACATCTCCTTCATGTTGATATGTAGATGCTGAAGTCTGGCAGGCCACTTGTCTTGTATCCACTTTCCATTTAGATGAGCTCCCCAAGCAACATCTGAGGCATCTGTCGTTAGAATCTGACTTGCCTCTGGCCGGGTCACAGAGAGTCCCTTGTTTAGGTGACATTCCTGAGCCCACCACAAAAATTCCTTTTGAATGCAAGGTATTATTTGAATGACAGTGTCCAAATCCTGGCAGTGCTGTGTCCACAGATTTTTGAGATACCATTGTAGCTTCCTCATATGCAGTTTGGCATTGGGAAGTACCAGAATACAAGATGCCATGAACCCTAAGGCTTGAAGGACTGTCCTTGCAGTCAGCCCGGACTGAAGAGATAGATGATGGAAGTAACTGGAGAGATTCTTTTGTTTGTCCGGGGTTAAAAAGGCCATCTGGGCTGCTGTATTCAGTCTCACACCCAGAAAGCACATGTCTTGAGAGGGTACTAGACTGGACTTTATTTCGCTCACAGAATACCCTAGGCATCTTAGCACTGCTATGACATATTCCAAATGCTGTAGAAGGTCTTCCTTTAAATAAGGATAGATTTGAATTCCTTTTAGCCTGAAGTAAGCTATCACTGGAGCCAGAACCTTTGTGAATACTCTGGAGCAGTAGATAAGCCAAAGGGCAATGCAGAGAACTGATAATGAGAATTTCCAGCTCAAAACGCAGATACTTTCTGCAACTTAGTCTTATAGGCACATGAAGGTAAGCTTCCTTGAGATCTAAAGTTACCATCCAGTGATCCTTGCCCAGCAGAGGTAAAAGCTGTTGTAACGTCAACATTTTGAACTTGGGAATGTCCAGATAAGTGTTGAGGATAGATAAATCCAAAATTGGTCTCCACGTGTTCCCCTTCTTTGGTACTAGGAACAGGCGAGAATAAAATCCTAGGCCTTTCTGGCACAGGAACCGCTGAATGGCCCCTATTTGGAGTAACTGAGAAATTTGCTTGTGAGCCTCTTTCCTTTGTGGAGGAGGAACGTCTGGCATGCCTTTGAAAGGAGGCAAAGTATGGAAATAAAACCTGTAACCGTGATGAATGATATCCAAAACCCATCTGTCTTGAGTAATTAAATCCCAATTTTCTTTGAAAAGAGACAGTCTTCCTCCCAAAGGAGCTGCCAGGCGAGAATGGACTGGCAGCTGAAAAGGCAGGTCATTGGGTCTGTTTAAAGGACTGACCCCTGCCCTCACCAGAAGTCTGAGCAGGAGAACTCCTGTTCTAGGCCTAAAAGAACCTTGAGCTCTGCCTCTACCACGTCTAGACCTACCCCTAGACTGGGAATCATAAGCAGGATATGTCCATCCCTTAGTAGGCCAATTTCTGCTAAACTTTGGAGGCTGTACCTGCAAAAAATCTTTAACAGTCTGCATAGATTTAGCCTTGTCCTCCATTTTCTTTAAAACTGCTTCCACAGGCGAACCAAACAACACATCAGACTGTAAAGGAGCATCCAAAATCCTTGTCTTAACATGCTCAGCTAAATTCTGATCCCTCAACCAAGCGTGCCTATGAAGAACAGAACCAGTGGCAGCCACCCTCGAAGAGGCCTGCACAGCATCAAAACCACATTGCAAAGAATGCTTACCCACTTGTTCAGACACATGAACTAAATCCAGCAACTCTTTACACTCAATACCTTCCGCCAGAGCATCCACCTTAGATTTCAATTGTGAAAGGAGGTAATTTTGATATTTTAGCATGTGAAATTGACAATTCAACGCCCTCATGGCTAAAGTGGAAGAAGTATACACTTTCTTTCCCCATCTATCCAAAGCCCTTGCCTCTTTATCAGAGGGAACAGGATTTTTAACAACCGAGGCCTTAACACCCTTAGGCCCCTGAGAAACAATTTCTGGGTCTGCCCTAGGACTCTTAAAAGATACTTATGAGCTTCAGGCACCCTATAGTACCTATCAGGTTTAACAGGGCAGGAGGCAAAGAATCAGGGTTCAGGGAAGCCTCTGCAAAAACATCTTCCACCACATTCAACACAGGAGGTATAGCTAAGGGCCTATGCTGGGGTAAAACAAAAATTCCCTAAGCCTCTTCCTGGAATCAGAGAAATCTTGGCCTTCCCATTTAAAATGCTCCCTCATGGAATGCAGAGTCTCTGAAAATGAAAAATCCTCAGGAGGAGAAGCTGAAGGAGTGGAATCATCCACATCAGAATCAGAATAATGAGGAAACTCCTGCAAGTCTTCAGAGAAGACTCAGAAGCCTCTGAACACTGTTCAAAACTCTCAAACTCAGGCTCCACCCTAGGCCTCTTATCAGGAGGGGGCATAGAACCTCTAATCATAGTAATCAAATCCTCTGCCATTTTAAGCATATGTTTCTTAGGCACAGAACCTGAAGTGCTAGGAGAAGCCCCCACTGAGGCTAAACTTGGCCTACCTCTCAAAGAAGTCTTGGAAACAGAAGGAGAGGCTCTAACTACCTTAGGAAGAGAGGGAAGAACAGATACCTGAGAAGCCCCTCAGCCTGGCCTACCTCCTGAGAGGGCACATCCTGTAACAGTAAAGTCTCTGCCTGAGACTCCACAGAAACTCCTGGCAAAACTTCTGGCTCCACTGAGCCTTCTAAAGAACCGACGTCCGGGACTGCCGGTTCTTCAACCCTAGGCTTTGCCGCTGTGTCCTTGCTTTTTGGGATAAGCGGGCGCGGAGCATCCGACGGCATTTTATAATTAAAACGCTTCCCAAACACTAACCTGGCACAGTCTAACCTCCTCTTAATAGTGCGTTTGTTAAATCTAGCACAAGGCGGCATCCAACAACGTCGTGCTCAGGCCCTAAACAAGGTATACACAAAGTATGGTAATCCCTATGAGGTATCTGTTTCCCACAAGAAATACAGTTATTCACTTTTTCTGACATCCGGTTAAATACTGAGGCAAGAAAAACCAAAATGTTCTAACTTTGATTCGGTCTGAAACTCCGACTTCAGAAAATTTCAGAAAAACTGCTTCTGCATCGGACCATGCGGCAAAAAGACTGAGGATATGGCGTCGGTCATGTGACATCAGTCTAATGCGCCTTGACCGACGTCAGCCATATACTTTGGTATTCGGGCCGACTGGACAGCGGACTACCCAATGGTTAGGACTGCAGCAATGTGGAATGAAGAACATCAGCACACTCATAACTTAAATAGATACACATGTATACTACAGTGACATGAAAACAGCACACTCGTAACTTTAATATATACACATGTATATAACTACAGTGACATGAAAACAGTACACTCGTAACTTAAATATACACACATGTATACAGTGACATGAAAACAGCACACTCGTAACTTAAATAGATACACGTATACAACTACAGTGACATGAAAACAGTGCACTCGTAACTTAAATATATACGCATGTATATAACTACAGTGACATGAAAACAGCACACTCTGCAGTACTACTTTCAAATTCCTAACATCTACCTTTTGTTCAATACCATATTTCTTTTCTTTTGATATATATATTTTTTATTGGAATTTTATATACAGGAACAAAGACACCAGCAAAATAAAACTGTTTACACAATTGTGATACAGAAAGTTAATATATGAATCACTTAGATCAATATAACTGTTCATTAACTGGTCACATCTATCTCATCCTTTTATCCAAACGTACTTCAAGGCATAATTAGGACAGCCACTAGTCACAATAGTACACAGCAGCACTTGGTTAAGGACAACATTAACCTGTAGCATTTGACATCACACTCAGCCTGCACAGAACTGACTCTAGGCATTCAGGTAGCACAGGCATGACCTACAAAGGTCTTCCAGATTTCACTCCATCTTCTACTCCATGATACAAATACACTTCATACTGCAAATAAAGGTTAGTAATCAAGCCAAAAAGGAGAAAAAACTTGGTAAAATGTCAACAGTAAATAGAAACACCAAGCCAAACCGATCCAAAGCAGGAGGCTTTATTGTACACATGAAAAGCACACAGGCAGGAAAAACACATAAAAGCTCCCAAATCTTTTTGTTTTAGTAAAAAAACTTCATTAGTTGCAGGATGAAGTTTTTTACAAAAACACAAATATTTGGATGCTTTTATGTGTTTTTCCTGCCTGTGTGCTTTTTGTGCGTGTACAATAAAGCCTCCTGCTTTGGATCAGTTTGGCTTGGTGCTTCTGTTTGCAAATAAAGGTTCTACAAGCAGTTGACATTATACTAGGAAAGGTAATTATTTATAAAAATTGTTGTACCTCAAATGACTGGAAAGTTAATCCCACGTGGTAGCCATCTGAGACGGACACCTTCCAGATGCAGACTTTGTTGGGCCTGTAGTCATCAGGATAATTGGGAGACTGAATGTGACCATTATCTTTCTTCACCTCACCACCGCAAATAGCTTTACAGAATAAAAACAAAATCCTCCATCAAATGGTTTCTGAGATTTGCTAAGTAAACAGTACATATGTTACCATCTTAAAGACAAAAAAAAGAAATCAACCATACGTGCAGATGAAACGATCACAGTATCAAGCTGCCCAGTTTGTCTAAATCACCTTAAAACGTCCAGTACTTTTTTCCATACAATGTCTGCATTCCACATCTAAATTGAACACCATTCTGGACAAAGGCTAAGCACTGCAGTCTACCCCGGAGACCATGACAACAGGTAAAGATGATGACTTACTCTACTCTTCCCAAAATCTGTAATTCTGCACCTGACAATTTCGGCAATACCATAACAGCCAACATTCCATCTTTCATGCCCCATGTAAAAATTAATTCTGTTACTATTCACTTGGTTATCAATGTTAAACTGGTTTGTTAAGCAGAGCTTACATGAATAAATATTCCCTTATGTCTCCCCTCGTTGTGCCTGCATCTGATTTCACAGATTTCTGTCCGATATCTTATAAGAAAGTACAGTTGTGTACACTTACCATAAATGTAGATGTTCGAGTGTATTCACTGTTGCAGTCATTACAGTTGGGGTTATCTGCTTGCAGTAGCCCTCAGTCAGCCAGATTAACAAAGTCTTGGGTCCTGCATCAGATGCTGTCCCTTCTTCCATGATGTCAGGTTGTCAGGGGTATAAAACATGCAGCCGACATCATTACATCTGTTTTTTTTTGCCCCAGAAGTCAGGTGCCCCCCTAATGGGAAGCAATTAAATCTATAATTACAAAGATATACCTCCAACAAAAAAGCAAATACACTAAAAACCTTTTTGAGCATAGTAAGGGAGAGTAGAGGTACAGTCAAAAGAAGAAAGAGGGCTGGAGGGGAGGGTAACCAGGACTGAAACAGTGAATACATTCAAACATCTACATTTATGGTAAGTGTGCACAACTGTACTATGTTCTTCATGTTTCACTGTTGCAGTCATTACATTTGGGTAGATTCCCAATGCTAAGATTGGG
The DNA here is from genome assembly GCF_019279795.1 of Protopterus annectens. NCBI lineage: Eukaryota > Metazoa > Chordata > Ceratodontiformes > Protopteridae > Protopterus > Protopterus annectens. The sequence continues at coordinate 428,968,488 of NC_056743.1, read as the reverse complement.
AGGAGGAATTTAAATAGAATTAGGACCAGCTATAAGAACCTGCAAGACTGCAGTGGCAAAGCCAGCTCTTGAGTTAGATAAAATTCGCAAATGATAATGTTTGATGAAGGTATGTACAGAACTCCAGGTAGCAGCATCTAGGATGTCCCTGGTAGGGACACCCCTGAGAAAGGCTGTAAAGGTAGATGCAGCCCTGGTTGAATGGGGTCTGATGCCCTTTGGGATATGTTTTCCATGGTGCTTATAGCAGAAATGAATGCAGTGTCCTATCCATTTTGAAATGGTTTGCTTTGAAATAGCTTTCCCTTCTGTCCCTGCAGCAAATGCCACCATCAGTTGTTCAGATTTCCTTTGAGGTTTAGTCCTGTCCAAGTAGAATCTAAGTTGTCTGTGCACATCTAAGGAGTGCAGTATCCATTCCCCTTTGTTCTGTGGGTTAGGAAAGAAGGTTGGCAAATGAATGGACTGATTAAGAGCCACACTGCCACTGGATACCACCTTGGGCATAAAGGAGGGATTGGTTCTGAGGGACACCCTGTCCGCATGAAAGATGATGAAAGGCTACACTGACATAAGGGCCTGTAATTCAGATACCCTTCTTGCAGAAGTGACTGCTAAAAGGAAAACTGTTTTCCAGGAAAGGAATTTTAAATCTGCAGTAGCAGCTGGCTTGAAAGGAGGAAGAGTGAGTTTCTCCAAGACAAAGTTAAGGTCCCAGGCTGGAGTTGGAGCTCTCCTGGGTGGCCTTAAATTTTTGGCCCCTCTGAGGAACTGCTTGAGCAGAGGGTGAGAGAAGAGGGGAGGCTCTGTGCTACAATGAGCTGAAATGGCTGAGGCATGAATTTTGATGGAGGAAAAGGACAAGCCCTTATGAAGCATCTCAGTCAAGTATTGTAGACTCTGAGGTAAATTGGGCACTGCTGCGCTCATCCCTTGAGATTGATTCCAGGCACAAAATCTTTTCCATTTTGCAGCATAAGATTTTCTAGTACTAGGCCTCATTGCCTCTAAAATGATATCCATCACTGATTTACTGAGGGATGGTAAAAGAGAGATTAGGTAATTAGCCAGGCTGCTAGATTCAGGGTTTGCAGCTGAGGGTGCAGAATCGGGTTCTCCTGCTGAGTCAACAGGGAAGGAGTCTGACGCAGGTGCCATGGGGCCAAGTGTGACACACTGCGCAAGAGGGGGTACCAGTGTTGGCATGGCCAGTCTGGTACAATTAAAATCATCCTTGGCTTGTCCTGTTTGATCTTTAGTAGTACCTTGGAGAGCAGAGGCAGAGGAGGAAAGGCATAAACTGATAGGTTTTTCCAGCTGAAGGATAGAGCATCCACTTTCCAAGCTAACTTGTGGGGAATCCTTGTGCAAAATTTGTCCAATTGATGGTTCTGGGGGGAGGCAAACAGGTCTATATCTGGGCTCCCCCATTTGCTTGTCAACATGTTGAAAATCTGCGGTTCCAGTTTCCACTCGTGTGGGTCCATGAGGTTTCTGCTTAGTCCATCTGCCAGTGTATTTAGTTTTCTTGGCAGGAATTAAGCTTGCAGATTCACTTGGTAGCTCAAGGCTGTGTTCCACAATGCCATGACTAGTCTGCAGAGGGGGTTAGAATGTGTACCCCCCCCCCTGCTTGTTTATGTACCACATGACAGTGGTGTTGCCCGTCTTTACCATTAGTTGTCCTGGAAGAATGTGCTCCTTGAAGGCTGTCAGAGCATTCTGTGCAGCTATTTCCTTTTGATTTATGTACAGGTGCATTTGACTTGGGTTCCATTTGCCCTGAATGCACTTCCCTGCCAGGTAATCCCCCCATGCATAGTCTGATGCATCTGTTGTTAAGGTTTGGGCGGCAAGGTAGTGTGAATGGTAGTCCCCTGTTTTGGTGGCTGGCCTCTGCCCACCAAAGGAACTCTAGGCGTAAGCAAGGTATGATAGGAAGCCCTGCTTCTAGAAACTGTGAATGTTGACACCATAGGCTTTTGAGATACCATTCTAGTTTCCTCATATGCAGCCTTGCATATGGAATTAGAAGAATGCAGGAGGCCATGAACCCCAAGGCTTGCAGTATTTGCCTTGCAGATAACTGGGTTTTAGTGGCCACTTGTTTGAAGTAGGTTGTCAAATGAATCCGTTTCTCTGGTGTGAGGAAAGCCATCTGGGAAGCTGCATTTAAGCTTGCTCCCAGAAATATAATTTGTTGACAGGGTACCAGGTGTGATTTCTTTTCATTAATGGTGTACCCTAGACAAGTCAGCACACTTTGAACAAAGGCCAGATGATTCAAAAGTACGTCCTGGCTTTCTGCCTGAATTAGACAATCGTCCAGGTATGGGTATATTTGAATATTTCTTTACCTGCAAAATACAATGACTGGAGCTAGGCACTTTGCGAATACCCTGGGTGCAGTAGATAAGCCAAAGGGCAGTGCAGAGAACTGATAGTGCATGTTGCCTGCTTTGAAGTGTGTGTATCTTCTGCAAGACTCCCTGATAGGGATGTGCAGGTTTGCTTCTTTTAAGTCTAGTGTTGCTAATCATGCATCTTTGCCTAGCATAGGAAGCATCTGGTGAAGAGTCAGCATTTTGAATTATGGAATCACCAGAAAGGTGTTTAGAGTAGAAAGGTCCAGGATAGGACGCCATGTATTGCCTTTTCTGGGTACCAGGAAAAGTCACGAATAAAAACATTGTCCCTTTTCCTCTTCTGGTACCAACTAAATAGCCCCCATGCTTAAGAGAGTACTTGATTTTGGGCCTCTGCCCACTGATTTGGGGGTAGATCTGGCCACCCGCTTGGTGTTGGTAACATGTGGAAGTGAAATCTGTATCCTTGGGATACTATATTTAAAACTCATTTGTCCTGGGTAATGAGTTCCCAGTTTTTGGCCTGTAATCCAATCTTTCCGCCTAAAGGAGCATTCAGTTGGGAAGTGCTTGGAAGTTTTAAAAGCAAGTCACTGAGACAGTTTTTCATAAGGGGGGGGTCTTACTACTCCTAGATTTGGGTGCAGAAATCCCCTACTGCTTAGTCTTGTGTGTCCCCTGAGAGTGAAATCTGGGGTTTCTGCTGTGTCTGGGTTTGGCTTGAGAAGACCTGGAAGGGGCTGGAACTAATTATAAGTTTAAGCAACCCAATAACATGTTGTTGATACTTTAACATATGAAACTGGCAGTTTAAAGCCCTAATGGCCAAGGATGCAGAAGCGTAAACCTTCTTACCCCATCTATCCAGCACCCTGGAGTCTCTATCAGAAGAGGTGGGATTTTTAGCAGTAGAAACTTTAATGACCTTGGGTCCCTGTGAAATAGACTCTGGATCCGCAATAGGATTTGTAAAAAGAAACTTGTGTGAATCAGGAACCCTGTAATATCTGTCAGGTTTTCTGGGAGCAGGAGGCAAAGAATCAGGGGCCAAACTAGATTCTGAAAAGCCATCATCAACAATGTCTAGTACAGGAGGTATAGCTAAAGGCCTGTGCTGAGGCAGGAGTAAGAAATCCCTAAGCCTCTTTTTCGAATCAGAAAAATCCTGGCTTTCCCAGTGGAAATGATCCCTTAGAGTATGTAAGGTTTCAGAAAAAGAAAAATCCTCTGGAGGGGAAGAAGGAGGAATAGAGTCCTCTGCATCAGAATCCTCATAAGTAGATAAGGGCAAATCCAGATCATCAGAAGAATCAGAAAAATCAGAATCTTGGTCAGAAGATTCATAAACAGCTTCAGTCCTAGGTCTCTTAGAAGGGGGAGGTTGGCTTCCCCTGATTAAAGTTATAAGATCTTCAGCCATTCTTATCATTTGTTTTTTAGGCATAGAGGCCTGAGCATGTGACCTGGGCGTTGGTTTCTTAGGCATGGTTCAAGATTTAGGCATAAATGAAGAAAGAAGGAGGCGTCAGTTTAATATGCAAGTCCGTAGGCCTAAATACACCCTCAGAAGCTGGTGCCTGCACAGCGGCTCTGGACCCATCCAAGGTAGAGACATCTGCAGGTTCCACAGTTGAAGCATTTTGCAGCATACCAAACTCCAAATGGGTCTCAGTAGAGTCCTGTGAATCACAAGTAGCGGGTATCAGGGGCTGAGGAAGCACCTCACTGAGTACCGGCGAACTGGCGACTGGCTTAGGAGAAGCATCGTTGGCAGCTTTAGACCTAGGTGGACTGTCTCTGTTTTTATCTTTGCGTTTTTTTTTCAGAATTCCGGTAGTCGGATGGCTAACTGATGACATTTCTGGATAATTTAACTGAGAACTGAAATATTTAGAGGCAAAAATATACCGACGACGGATAGTGCGCTGATTACATAAAGCACAAAACCGACAGCAAGATACGTCGTGGTCAGGGCCCAGGCAAGGAATACAGTACGAATGAAAATCTTTGTGAGGTATTTGCTTTCCACAGGTAATGCAATTATTAACTTTTACTGACATTGGTAAGGAGCAAGAAAAAGTTTCCCCAAAGGGGGTACTTAGCTTTAGTTGAAGACTTCGGTTCTGAAAATCAAAAACGAAAATTTCAGGAGTCAGCCGACTGGCTCTTGCGAACTGCTTCTGCTTCGGGCACCGCACGGCAAGAAAGACTGATGTAATGATGACGACTGCATGTTTTATAACCTTGACAACCTGACATAGTGGAAGAAGGGACAGCATCCTACGCAGGACCCAAGACTTTGTTAATCAGGCTGAATGAGGGCTACTGCAAGCAGATAACCCCAAATGTACTGAATGCAACAGTGAAACATGAAGAACATCTACAGAAAGTATATTTAATACCATTAACTGCTTTGAAATTCAGCCCCTTCTACAAGGCGTGTATGTACATAGTAGCATTTGAAGATCAGTCAACTACATCCCAAATCATACCTCAGATTTAGTTATGAAAGTCAAAAATGTTGTTATAGTTTACTTTGCACTTTACAGTAGCCTGCAGTTAGTGTGGATTGAAGCTTTGCACTACTAACAATACCGCCTGTGGACAAGAGTTTGACTTCTTCAGTCTCCCATTTGACCTCTGTTTGACTCAAAACAGGTCACTTAACTAGATGGTTCTCTTAGAAAACTGGGCTAAGCTCCTGGACCTCATACCTGGTAACCTTCTATAAACCTATAAAGCATCTGTTTTGTTTCGGGTCTATATTAGTACATCGAAAGACCTTTACTTTGAACACCTCTCCATTGACACAAAACCGTCGAAATTCACTTCCATGAATTGCGGAATTTTTCCCAGGGTAATGAATTAGTTGGCCTACTCCAAAACTTTGCCTTTTTTCCCTACTGTGGTGCAATCTCGGAGTTGGTATTTATTGTTAGGGGAGGTGAGGGGCGAAGTCCCCCACTTGGGTGGGCTTGATTTAGTGCGGTGTGTGTTCCATTGTGGAAAGGGGCAATTGTTACATCGCCCTGGGAAAAATTCCGTGATTCATGGAAGTGAATTTCGATGGTTTTGTGTCAATGGAGAGGTGTTCGACTTAAAGGTCTTTCAGCGTAGTAATACGGACCCGTTTTATCTCACCTCTTCAGATACCATTCAACAAATACCTGAACACATCTTAACTTTACCTTTATTAGTTCTATACATCTGACCCAATGGTTTTTGGAACTGATCACCATTCACTACACGTCTCTGATGTATTGCCATACTCCAGGTGAGAACTCCCATTCTACAAATATATTCCAGTAAGCTAGGTTTGTGGAATTGTTATATAAATATATATAATGTGTGTGTGTGTGTGTGTGTGTGTGTGTGTGTGTGTGTGTGTGAGGGGTACTGATCAATCTGTTCACACATTTGTGTGTGTGTGTGGTTTGTGTGCGTGCATATATGCATACGTACATGTTTATATATATATATATATATATATATATATATATATATGTATATATATATATCTATACACACACACACACACACACAAAACGAGATCTGTGTGTGTGAGTGAGAGACAGGTGACTATATAAATATTCCAACACTGAGAGTTGGGAGTTTCCCTTAATACGCAGCTCAGTGCAGGTGGGGCACTGACTTCAATAATTTTTGAGAGTAGTTCTCTTAATAGAAAAGTGTTGTAGGTCAGTTTCAGCAGTGGTGGTATCAGTGGCTCTGAGTTCAGTTAAAGGGCCCATGGTGTTGGATATATAAAACTTCAGTTAAAGGGCCCATGGTGTTGGGTATATAAAACTTCAGTTAAAGGGCCCATGGTGTTGGGTATAAAAACGTCAGTTAAAGTACCCATGGTGTTAGGTATATAAAACTTCAGTTAAAAGGCCCATGGTGTTGGGTATATAAAACGTTAGTTAAAGGACCCATAGTGTTGGGTATATAAACCTTCAGTTAAAGGGCCCATGGTTTTGGGTATATAAAACTTCAGTTAAAGGGCCCATGGTGTTGGGTATATAAAATGTCAGTTAAAGGGCCCATGGTTTTGGGTATATAAAACTTCAGTTAAAGGACCCATAGTGTTGGGTATATAAACCTTCAGTTAAAGGGCCCATGGTGTTGGGTATATAAAATGTCAGTTAAAGGGCCCATGGTTTTGGGTATATAAAACTTCAGTTAAAGGACCCATAGTGTTGGGTATATAAACCTTCAGTTAAAGGACCCATGGTGTTGGGTATATAAACCTTCAGTTAAAGGGCCCATGGTGTTGGGTATATAAACCTTCAGTTAAAGGGCCCGTGGTGATGAGTATATAAAACCAAGTAGTGGGTGCAGTAATGATAACACTGGTGTAGAACTTGCACTGCTGTAGACATTACCTCACTGTGGTGCAATGTTTTCTTTAGTGTTGAAGTAGACTATGTCCTGCCTGGCAGTGAGTGACAAGAAGGTGCTGTAAGCTGTTGTCAAATCAGAAAGTCTGTGTCTCACTGTTTAATATCTCCAAGTCTTTTGGGTTTCTAAGTATCATGATGGGAATGGACTCCATTACTAAGTCAAAATATGATTAAAGTTCATGAAATTAGTAGTATTTCAATATTTGAGGTTAGCCATTTGTAAAGTGAAATCAACGTCAAATAAGGTAAGCACAGCGGAACAAAGGAAGCTAGTTTGATGATCGGTAAGATTATCTTTTTTTCTTGCCTTATGAGAATCTCAGATTTTATAACCAAGCAGTAGAAAATGAGGAGCTTGTCAAACTGTCCTGCTTACAGGTTACTAGAGCCAATACCACTGCTGGACAAGCACTGTTCTCCAGCGCTATAGCCAAGTTATGGAACCCCCCCCTCCACAACAACCTCTGTACCATCATGCACCAGCTTCAAAGCTTTACTTAAAGCGCACCTAAAAACATGCTGGCTATGCCCTTGTACCTTTCCCCTCTGACTTCTCCCACTCCATCTACCCTCTACCTCTCTTACACCCCACATAATACCTTTGATTACAGCAAGCTCTGATACTTCCATGCCTATCTACATATTAGTAACTTCTTATTGTAACAATTAATATCTGCTATGACTTGGTGGATAGAGCAGGTGCTAGTTATCTACTGAATGTACTATGTTCTTCATCTGTAAGTATGTTTGTAATATTTTAATTGCTAGGATTCTTCATCTGTAACTATGTCTGTAATATTTTAATTTGTGGAGCTTTTCTTCCCAGGCCTCTGCTGAAAATGGAAGTGGAACTTTAATCATATTTTGACTTAGTAATTGAGTCCATTCCCACCATGATACTTAGAAACCCAAAAGACTTGGAGATATTCAACAGTGAGACACAGACTTTCTGATTTGACAACAGCTTACAGCACCTTCTTGTCACTCACTGCCAGGCAGGACACCGTCTACTTCAGCACTAAAGAAAACATTGCACCACAGTGGGGTAATGTCTACAGCAGTGCAAGTTCTACACCAGTGTTATCATTACTGCACCTACTACTTGGTTTTATATACTCATCACCATGGGCCCTTTAACTGAAGTTTTATATACCCAACACCATGGGCCCTTTAACTGAAGGTTTATATACCCAACACCATGGGTCCTTTAACTGATGTTTTATATACCCAACACCATGGGCCCTTTAACTGAAGTTTTATATACCCAACACCATGGGCTCTTTAACTGAAGGTTTATATACCCAACACCATGGGTCCTTCAACTGATGTTTTATAGACCCAACACCATGGGCCCTTTAACTGAAGGTTTATATACCCAACACCGTGGGTCCTTTAACTGAAGGTTTATATACCAAACACCATGGGTCCTTTAACTGACGTTTTATATACCCAACACAATGGGCCCTTTAACTGAATGTTTATATACCCAACACCATGGGCCCTTTAACTGAAGTCAGAGCCACTGATACCACCACTGGTGAAACTGACCTACAACACTTTTCTAGTAGGAGAACTACTCTCAAAAATATTGAAGTCAGTGCCCCACCTGCACTGAGCTGCGTATTAAGGGAAACTCCTAACTCTCAGTGTTGGAATATTTATATAGTCACCTGTCTCTCACACACACACACACACACACACACACACACACACACACACACACACACACATACACACACACACACACACGTGTGTATATATATATATATATATATATATATATATATACACACACACACATATATACACACACACACACACACACACACACACACACACACACACACACACACACACACACACACACACACACACACACACACACACACACAATGCATTTTCACCACTTTGTGGAATGGAAAACATTTTCTTTACTTTCACTGACAGGTCTTCAGTTGAGAAGACTACTTTTGGTCTGTTTTGCTAAAGTGAAACTTTGCTACCTGATTAGCCTGTATCCCACGAGTCTTAAGAATATAGCTTACTCATCCCATCTTCTTTGATTAGCCTGCATTCATTCAGCACTGAAGCATACAGGCAGCTCAGCATAACATCTCCCTTCGTCCGCACCCCCTAACATAACTCACCTCTTTAATCTCCACAAATGGACCAATGATACAGCCACAGGTCATCAGAAAAGATTGCTAGACAATAAGCTATCTATACGCAACTCTCTGTTATATGCTGTATGCCGGTATTTATAGAATCTGCTCCCAAACAATTTCAGATATTTACATGTTTTCACACCCTTATTCATGGAAATTAAGAATCATGGAACCAAGTCTCACCTGTTCATGGGTTCAGATTATTAGATGTCCCTCTCTGTCTTGGTTAACCCTCATATATGGATCAGTCTACATAAGTGGAAGTTTAGCATTTGATTGGATGGTCTCCCTAAAATATTGCATCTCTTTTATTATGAAAATACAAGCCCAGTTACCATAATGCAAAAACTTTCTTAGAAACTTCAGCTGGAATGGCAGTAAGTTCACTGGAAAAGTTGAGATTTGGGAATACTGGTGTATGTAAGGCTCTCCAAAGTTCACATTTTATAGAGTAAAGTTGTTGTTTGTCTTTCAGCTTTTTCCCGGTAAGGGGTCGCCACAGCAGAACTCCGGTCTGCTAATGATTGGCAGTAGATTTTTTACGAACCGCCGAGGTGCCAGCTTGACGCCCAACCTTCAACGAAGGCATGCCCATTTATGCACACATGTCTTTTGAACGCTACCCAACTGTGGGGAGGACATGCAGACTCCACACAGAAGGCACTCCCAAGCCAAGCTGAGAATCAAACGGGACAACCTCTTGCTGTGTGGTAACAATGCTACCGCTGTACCACCGCGGAATTCTGGTTTTAAATCCAGGGTTGGAATTAACAGATTATTGGTAATGAAAGAACAGTAATAATGGGATATTAGTTCGCTGAGATGAAACTTGCACTATAACCTGCTGCTACTTGGGCAATCAATCAGTCCTGATGTTCTTTTACAATTCCTAGATTTACAAAATGCCCCCTATAATTACAAAATTCCCCTACAGAAGTGAACATCAGGAGTGTTTTTGTCTTTCCCTGTTATGCCTTGTGAAGCCTGTTTTCCATTATTAGAATCAATGGAGAGGAAGCATCCAGGTGAAGAATGAATGAAGACATCTGGCAGCTGTCAGATGTACAGCAGATAGTGTTGTTGCTAGTTTGTTTCTCTGCTAGGGTGCCTTCCATGTGGAGTGTGCATCTGTGTTTGTGTGGGTTTCCTCCAACATTCCCAAGACAAGCAGTAGGTGGAGTGGACACACTAAATTGGCCATAGGTGCAAGTGTGTGGTGTGGAGGAATTACCACAGCAGGGCTAGCCATCCGGTGGTGTAAACCTTGGCTCTAGATGACTGTTACTGTTGAAGTGACACCTCAACCCCATGGATGGATGGTGATGCATGAGACATTTCATACTGAGCACAAATGAGATAATTAACCCAGCAAAATGAAGCTGAATAGAAGGAATCCATATAGAATGCACTTAATATTGACTCCCAAAAGATAGGGCCCAAACAATTCTGTGTACAGAGTCAAGTCCCACTGCACTACCTACACCCCCTGCTACTTGTACATACCAACTCTGAGATCACACTACAATGGTGAAGGGCAAAAAAAACACAGTACCTGCTGTAGCTTGATCTTACATAAAAAGCTAATGTCATTTTTGAACTTGGGTAGGGGAGTGGACATACATATCAACAAAAAGATTTTGGGCATGGAAGAGAATGCCCTTTTACCCTGCTAATATACCAAAACAGTCATCCCCATAATAGGTGTCTAACCTGTTCTTAAAAAAAAAAAAAAAAACGAAACTAGGGCTTGCTTTAACATAATTTGGTATTCTCGTCCAGGCATCATTTAATACAGCTTTTATTCACATATAGTTCCTTACATTAAGTTGTCCAACGCTTCTCTACTACTCTTGATAACCTCAGGCATTCCCAGAGGTAATTGTCTCTAGATGCTTATACACCTGAATAAGGTCTCCCTTAAATATCTGTATGAGACTCTGTACAAATTCAGATATTTTAATATTTCATAACTTAAATTTTTACATCAATGGATATTCTTTATATATTTTCACTGTACCCTTTCCAATTTACTTATTTTTTTATTTATTTTTATTTATTTATTTAACATTTGTTGACCGGGAATGTCCGACTAGGTTCCACAGATCCTGTTTTCAGCGGAGGCCCGGGGAGAAATGCTCCAGACCAACTTATGTTGGTTCTCTTATAAGGTTTCCACAGAAAAGTTATTCCCTACTTTACTTAGGTCTAATGTAACTTACAAACAATGAGTTCATCATTTCCATTTAATTAGATTTTATCATTTTTTATACAACTTATACATTTAAAGCTATCATTAAACAACTGGTTGATATGATTAGCAAAATTCAAGGCTGGAACTACCTACATGCCCCAATTACTTAAATGAATCCATATGTTTCAATCACTGTGTGCTGTAATAAATATTCACCCCTCAACCTGTGTCTCCAAAAATGTTGTTCACAGTTTAAGTCAGCCCTGATTCTGAAAGACCTACACTGACAGCAAATCTTTTGGAGTCGGGCCCCTAGAATTTCTGCTGTTCCACTGTTGCATGATATTTACCATGTCCTATGTGTAAGTCATGCAGATATCCATCTTATGAAGATTATATGAGTACATAGCTGTTATAATTTATTGAAAGGCCTACATAAACTACGTCACATTTTTTAATTTATAGCTCTTATTACATTACTGCAGAGCATCACATTAGAAGCAGCTTGTAGTCCTGGTTTCAAAAAATTTAACATTTGTTTACTGGGAAAGTCCAGCTGGGACACAGCCCATTTTCAGTGGAGGCCCAGGGAGAAATGCTCCAGACACATCTTTGGAATTTTGGGGGAAACTGGAGCACCTGGAGGAAACCCACGCGAATGCAGGAAGGACATGCACAGTCTGCACAGAAGGCAGTCCAGCCGAGAATTGAACTGGAGAACCTCTTGCTGTGAGGTGACACTGCTAACAACTGCGCCACCCAGTGCATGCTGATACATGGTTTCAAGTCCCAGTCTCCACAATTCTGCCAATATTTTATTCAAATGGCCTTCCCCATTAGTTTTCCACAACAAGAAAGTAAACTTATTATTCTGTTATGACTCTGGGTTTGCCCTATCCCCCTTTCCCTTAAAGATGGGACTGGCAGGCGTTTATGTATGATCTTTGGTACCTCTCTACAGATAAATACCCTAGTGAATAACAGATGCAATGGTACAGTAAGTTCACTTTGAAGTCATCCCAGGTCATTGGTACTAATTCTCCTCTCTGTGCTTAGCTAGTTCTGATTTGCATAGCATGTTTTCAACATAATCTTGTTTAATTTCAGTATCTGAAGTTACCCAGATATAACCATTACAAATTACCTCCTCCTTTGTGGAGCCAAACTGCTTTTCATAAGATTTTGAAATATATCTGCAATCAACTGTGTCTGAGAATGCATTTTAGACTGTATACACAGTACACTGATTTGTATGGCTTTATTCCTACCATATCTTACATTTCTAGAAAATACCTCCTTATTATGCCCAATATCATTATATAGGTTTTTGTATTGTTAACTGTCTTCCAGGAAGGGGAGACTGGAATATAGAATGACACGTATTAAGGATGTGAAGCATGGTGTTAGAAGACTTCAGATTTATTTATTTTTTATTTATTAATTTGAATTTGCTAACTTGGACAGAATACTGATCACCAATGAAAAGTCTTAGCCCTGAAGAAAAGAAAGTAAAATAATTGAACATTTATACTAAGCATACTTGTACATTTTAGTATAGCAGGGTCATTATGACCTGGACATAATCAGAATAAGTTAAACACAAGTGTGAAAAGTAACCAAAAATGTAAATATAAACAATTACGTACAGGACTGTCATAGTGATTTCAGAGTAAGTTGTGTTTGAGAAGGTAATCGTACAGACTACAACAAAGTAGAACATGTCAGATTGTGTTGAGATTAGATAGTGTTACCAGAAAGGAGACATTGGCATTTATCACTTGTCTGAAGATGAAGATGAGATTTTAGTTCTGTATGGAATTTTGGGTAAGACAATGCTTCCTTAAGGGCAGTGGGTATAGACACCCATTGTTTAGGGCCTAGTACAGACGTATGTGGGATCAGTAAAAGAGTCATGGGTCTCAGTATAGTATCAACACATAGGACTCCCAATTCCATTCATTAACTAAAGAATATAGGTCTTATTAAATAATGGACACAATTTATAGAAAAAAACTGCATGCTTACTTGATTACAAAGATTGGCAACATATTGTGAGATAAGACCACACTACTTCAGTGTCAAATGTGAACCAATGTACCTCTCTCTGTACAGAAAACCAATGCAGATTTCCAACCTATTGTTTAGAATGTCAGAGGTGCTTGAGGATTGGAAAATATAAAATTAAAGTATTTAAAGACGTAAATTCCTATATGGCTAACCTTTGGAAAATAAGATCCCACTACAGAATACATGGATAAGATTAGAAAAATCAGTTAAATGTAGAGGATGCTAACATATGAATTGAAACAGATACCCCTTGATGGTAGGTAGCTTCCTTGAAAGAATACATAATGTATCCTAAGTGTGTGCGGATCATTCACTGTTGAACAGGGTCCCAAAATACTTCTTGTAAAACTGATTTTAGCAAAACAAAATTACATTTGAGTCAAGGTTCAATTCACCATATTAATGACTGATGTAAAAGAAAGGCAGTGACAGTCACCATATTAATGACTAATGTAAAAGAAAGGCAGTGACAGTCACCATATTAATGACTAATGTAAAAGAAAGGCAGTGACAGTGCACCAATCAAAATATTCAACAAAGGGGCACAATATCCCACACAGCCCATAATCTTAATCTTCAATTTACCTTAACCTAACCCAAATCCCAACCCTAAATCAAACTTTTATCACAACCCTAATTGCTAACTAAAACAAAAATCACAACATAGACCTCAACTCTAACCCTAAATTCATAGACATGGATAAGAATTATAGCAACCACACCTGACTTTTACATTCACTAATTGACAAAATAAAATTTAATTAAAGCACAACATTGTTATCATCAAAGTCAGTCAAAAGCAAACAATCAGCAAGAAGAAAACAACACTAAACTGTTCACAAAAAAAAGTAAACTTGTTTCCCCATAAATACTAAATGGTCAAAGAGTTCAACCTATTCATGGGGAATCTTAACTATGTACCAATAAACTGGGAAGTGACCTCAGCTAGGATTAGGAGACACAAGAAAAGAGTAAAAGTGTCACAGAAAGCAGGTATTTAGAAGAACCACAAGGTCAAAATCAACATGTACATGAGTTATCCATGGCTCAAAGGAGAGACCCACTGCCTCGGCATACTACAAACTGCTTAGAGGTGACCTGTGTTCTGCATACAAGGTATCCTCTGACCCATTAATGATGGATTTACTGCACATCAGTAAGTCAGCTGGCATCAGAAAAACTTGGTCTAGTGATATAAACCTCTTCTACAACATCAGCAAAATAGTTTGGAGGGACAGGTTTATCTCTCAGAGGATACCACTACTGTGGATTCCCCATCCACATAAAACAAAGTTCATCCCTGTCCATTTTTAAGCACAGCTTACATCTATGGATGGGAAACAGAAACTTTACCCTAAGACTGCATTCTGTACTACTACTGGACAGAGACAGCTCCCAAATGCTTTATCCTATGCATGGGTCCCCTTACATTATCTATGGTATGATCCCAGTCATTCTTATTACAGGAAATATATAATTTACCTACAAACTTATAAACTTATATAAGCAATTATTTATTTCATGATCCCTGCAGTTATACGCTGGGATATTTCACAAGAACAGAGATCTGGTATTACAGCTGGTAACACTTTAGTTAACTGGTAAATACATAGTAAATTTAAAGACCAGGTAGCTGGAAGTGAATGTAGTGGAAGAGTTGTAGGACCACATTAAAAAAATAAAAAGGAAGGAGGAAAGACGTGAAGTCATATCATAGCAGAAGAAAGACGTGTGACGTGAAGTCATATCATAGGAGAAGAAAGATGTGTGACGTGAAGTCATATCATAGGAGAAGAAAGATGTGTGACGTGAAGTCATATCATAGGAGAAGAAAGATGTGTGACGTGAAGTCATATCATAGGAGAAGAAAGATGTGTGACGTGAAGTCATATCATAGGAGAAGAAAGATGTGTGACGTGAAGTCATATCATAAGAGAAGAAAGATGTGTGAAGTGAAGTCATATCATAGGAGAAGAAAGATGTGTGGGCAAAGGAAGCATTGCTGATATTAAATAGAAATGGAAAACAAGTTTGCAGTAAATAGGTAAACGAAAAGAAGTTTGTAGAGGAAAGAGTAAAGATAAACTGAAACAAGAGAAAAGGTAAACTGAAAGAAGTCCTGTAGGAAAGACATAAGAAAATCATGTCTGAACCGGGTGTCTATGAATAAACAAGTTTTTACTGCTGGCATTCTAATATTTATTATTTTCTTTTGTTGTTCTGTTAATGATATAAAAAGGCCTATAAGAATGCTACAAAAAAGGCAACAAAGGTCAGGTGGCAGGCCAAGATATCCCTAGAAGAAAGTCAAGAGACACAAAGGGTGGATAATGACATTTGTCAGATGCTTCAAAGAACAAAGCTGGAACTTGCAAGAATTTATTTCATTGGAGGGAGAGAAAGGTATGTTCAAAAAAACTGCAAATCCATCAGAATGATGGAGTGAATAGTTTTACTCTGTATTTACACTGCAGCAAAATAGCAAAATCTCAGCATGCAAATGTATAGGAGATATAGATACTGATAAGGAGAGATGTAAAAATGACTAAAGAAGAATTAGAAAAGGAATTCAAGAGTATTCAAAGAGATAAAGTATGTCCAAATGAACTACTTTCAAGAATGTTACACAGCTAACAGTGGTACTCAGTGAATCACTGACAGAATGTTATGCTCTTGGCAAACACGTGCTACAGGTAACAGGAATACAGTAACATTGATTCCCTTGCATGAAGCTGGATCTAGAAAGGAGCCACGTAACTATAAGTTTGTTAATTGCAGTTTCACTCAGTGAGTGATCATGGAACAGATTTTGTATTCTATATTAATTAGGAGTTCTATAATACTAGTTCTCCGGTTAACAAATATCTTGCTAGTTCAGCTTAACACATTTATTTTATTTATCTGTCTTTGTGGCTCGTGGTACAGTATTGAGACACACAGAACCATTTCAAGTCCAGCTTGTGTGTACAGTACACAACATTAATTTACTAACTGGTAATTATATACAGAAAATAGATAACAAGCGTCATTACTGTAGAAAGATGGAAACACAGATGGCATGGTTATTTATAGGTCACACATTCCCCAACATAACATAAGAATACATCAAGATCTCCTAAACACTACCATTTCACTGCTCTCTTGTGATCTTATCATGAAACTTAACAAACGTGTTCTGTGGAATATATTAAAAGCTCCATTCTGATACCCTTCCAGCTCGGCCACTCAAGACCACTTCCTTTAAATATGCAAGCTTTTAGTTAGACCCAGCACTTAACTTCTATACACAAAAAACACAGAAGTAAAACCCAACACAAACTCTTTGGGGCTTGGCAAATATCACACTTCTTATCCCCAGCAGGCAGGGAAGCCACTGGGAAAGACATAGTAGAGGCACAATTAGAATGTGGCACACTGTTTATAGTCACCACTTAAAAAAGGAATTAATCCTCATGTAAAACAAGTGCAAATGAAATGTGTTGCTTCATGACACTAGCTGAAGAAAATGAACACTTAAAGGACAACAACAGGACTCTTGTTATTAAATGCTCAACTTCTCTGTCCTTTTTCTCCCTATTTACTCTCCCTGCTATAAATACACAACAATACATTATTTAAATATTTTAAATCGGCTGTTTCACTCTACTAGAACAGTACCTTACTGTACTGTGGTAGTTTCACTTTCAAAAAACTTTTATCCCGCCCTGGAAAATCTTGCTGCAGTCTTCAATTCACTAATATCATCAAGGCCAATGAATACTGGCAGTTTTCTGGCCAATTCCCTCCCCAAACTGACATCACCACAGCTGTCCTAAAAACCCATCCATGCTGTGATGTCATAGCTCCCTGGTCCTTCTCCTACCCATACAGAAAGTAAAGGCTAGAACAAGAAAACAGCACACGAGTCAAGTCTCCTGCTGTGAGTTGTCAGTCACAGCAGGTAACAGCTGAAATTACCCTTAGTACTTTGTCAGCTAGGGCAGTTAGGTGTGAAGGGGGATGGGAGATAAGTCAAAGTAGCACAATTCAGGCTTCACAAAAGACTGCAATTTAGCCATTCTAAAAATAATTAACAGTACAAAATCACTTTGAAAGTCTGTTCTGTGGCATTTGCACTGTTTGTGTTTTAAGTAGTCATTGAATGGCATGAGATGTTACTTTAAACTGACTGAAAGACAGCAAAGTATGCATGTAAAATTAATGCAGTGACAAGAGCTTTAGGAAGAAAAAGGCCTGCGTGATGTAATTTTTTACAGACAAGCACTGCATTGTGGAATACATAGAGGCAGACTAAACAATCAGAATGATGTCAAGATGCCAGACACCATGTGGTCAGACTCAGAAATTATGTATAAACATATTTAAAAACCTGTAAAGATGCATGTGCCTGGACTTTATTTGGAAGTAAAATTGGAGAATATATTCGGGGGGGATCAGGAGGTAATGGGTTGAGTGGTGAGGTTCATTTTTATGAGTGGACCAACAGTGAGGCAGACATGAAGGAAGCCCCTGAATGCAGTGTTTTATATATATATATATATATATATATATATATATATATATATATATATATATATATTATATATAGATATCGTTTTTTATATATGTGTATATATATATATATATATATATATATACATATATATATTGAAAGACTTCAAGCAAATTATTTGATGCTGTATATCATAGGAAGTTGGCAAGAAAAGTCACAAACTGCCAGATTTGTTGGCATAAAGGGACA
Organism: Protopterus annectens; assembly: GCF_019279795.1. Lineage (NCBI taxonomy): Eukaryota > Metazoa > Chordata > Ceratodontiformes > Protopteridae > Protopterus > Protopterus annectens. Next base: position 428,950,555 of record NC_056743.1, on the reverse strand, counting down.
AAGCACTGATTATTACCCAGGTGACACCATTTCAATTACTGACGCAGGAGTCTGCTGGAGCTGGTGTGGGAGGACGGGCATGTTTACCCAATGGGTTGGAAGGTTGACTAGGCCACCCTGTGCATCCATCTCTTAGAAGAGGGGAAGCAATGCTTTGAGCAGTCCTAGAGCAAGCATGCTGTTCCAGAAGCCATGAACATGAAAGCCATTTGTCAGAAGCATTTAAGTGTGCATTTGTATGTGAGGGTATAACAGGCCTCGTGGTGATAAAGGTCATATGTCCCCCACCCAAGGATATAAGAAACATTTAATGGCAGCTTGTGTGACAGGCCACTGTATATGCTATTCTCTACCCAGTGAAAAGGAATGAATTGGAAGGGGTTGTGGCCGGATGGTTGGCAGACATGGGGGCCTATAAAAATTATATAACAAAAGTAAAGAGCTGAGACAGAAAATAAAAACATAGATTAGAAACTGGCTGCTTAACTGGAAAAACAAGATGGTTGTTGCAAGGTTGATTGTTGGTAGCAGTCCAGTTTAGCACATATGTGTCACATATTACATTGAATTCAGACAGCAAAACGAACTTGCATTGACATTACAATGACTGGTGCATTAGGCATACATAGCAGAATAGTCTTTATATAGGCCTACTGCATTTTTATTATAGGTTCATAGGTATGTACTAGGCTATCTCCCAAGGGCATTTATAAGTCTAGCCAGAGTGTGCCAGCTTTCGCCACCCCATTGATTAACTGATCCTGTGTCAAGCAGAGCCAATGAAGTGATCCCAGGGGTGTATTTTCTGTTACCCATCCACTTGTCAAGGTTTCTCTTGAAGAGCATTAGTGAGGAGCTCTGCCTAATGTAGTTTGGAATTTTGTTTCAAAGCATGGGGAGTTTCTGACTGGAATCTATCCCTCCAGCACGTTCTATTTATTGTTGTAGCGAGGTTTCGCTGACTAGAGCCTGTGGCTCGCAGTGACTTGGCTTTCTTTAGGTGGAGCATGTCCATCAGTTCTGAGTTGGACATGACTTTGTAAGTCAGGCAGAGATCACCTCTGAGTAAGCGACATGCCACTGAGTACAGCCGGAGTTTTTTCAGTCGGGCTGCATAGAACATATATGTTTGAGGCCATTAATCCTCTTGGTGAGTTACTTTTGTGGTCTTTCCAGCTGTTGGAAGTGTCTTCTGAGGTACATCCAAATGGAGCATTGTACTCTATATGATGGGTCTGATGAGTGACGAGTAGAGGGGCACTATAACCTCTTTATTTCTAGATGCAAAACCTTTAGTAATTAGATGGGCCACATAGAAGGATTTCCTAACTAGTTTGGCAATATGATTGTCAAAGGAGAGATTACTATCTACCTGGGTCCCCAGATCTCTTATTACCTCTTCTGTAATAAGGGGGCTGCCACCTTTATGGTAATTCGTGTGTGTTTTTCCCAAACGGGATGACTATGCATTTTTTGGCATTTAGCTTGAGGCCATGACTTTGACACCAAGTGTTCATCTCAGTAAGGCCCTTTTGGAGGATGTCCGTGTCAGCCAGAGAGTCAATTATGGCTCCCAGTTTGCAGTCATTGGTGAACTTGGTTAGCCATAGTCCTCCTGTGTTTGCCTGTACTTTTGAGAAGTATATGCTGAACAGTAGGGGTCTCAGGACTGATTATTGCAGGACACCACTTGTGACTGGTTTAGAGTCGGACCTGGAGCCCGCTATTCTTACCGTGTGAGTTCTGTCTGTAAGCCAGTTGGCAACCCATCTCGTGACATAGGGGTTTATATGTTCAGGCTGGTGAGTTTTTCTGTAATACAAGAGTGGGGAATGGTGTCGAAAGCCTTGGCGAGGTCAAGGTAGGCTGTGTGAACCACCTTTCCCCCATCTATGGCCTTGGTGACTGTCTCAAAGAAGTCAACCAGGTTTAGTAGGCATGATCTTCCCTTAACAAAGCCGAACTGGGTCAGGTCAAGTGTTTGGAGGTTCCCAATGCCTTTGCTAAAAAGTTCCATGATGATGAGCTCCATAGCCTTGCAGTCCAGGCTAGTCAGGCTTATGGGGTGATAGTTACCAAGGTCAGTTGTGGCCCCTTCCATTGTGGAGAAGAATAACCGTTGCTGTGCGCCATTCTATGGGCATGTAGCCTGTGAAGAGGCTGAGGTTGAACAGCGTGTTTAGGTGGCAGGTTAGTTCATTCTGTAGTTCGTGCAAGATGCAGCCTGGGACACCATCTGGCCCCATTGATGCTGTGTTTTTGGCTTTTGAAAGGGCTATTTTCACCTGTGTGTCTGTGATTTCCGGGACACTACACCTTTCCGGTATTGTTGTGGGCCCTTTTGGGGGTGAGAGGGGGGATGAAGTTTGCACTGAATCTATCTGCCAGGATGTTGGCAATATCAGTAGGTTCAGTATATTTGTGCTATTTTGCATTAGTTTAGTGCATATCTGTGAGTTGCCACTTAGATTCTTAACATAGCTAAAGAAAGCTTTGTGGTTATCTTTTGAATCCTTGGCTATTTTTTTTTTTGAAGTTAGCCTTGGATGACTTTATGAGGGACCTTAGTTTCTTACTGATACTGATCAGAGATGTCTTTCCTTCTTTGGATTTGCTTTTTTTCTGAACTAGTTTCTTCCTTCTCTTGTATAGCCTGTTTATGGCAGTGGTCCACCTGACTGGTTTCCTTCTCTTAGAGAAGTGAGTCTTGGTTTTGCTAGGGATGGCACAATCCATGCATCCTTGTAGGTGCTCATAGAGTGCATTTCTAAAGGTTTCTGCATCCTGGGCAGCGTTATCCTTTAGCATGGGAGCTGTGAAACTTACCGCCTCTGTCTTAAGTAAGGTGAAGTTTGCTTTAGAAAAGTTTTTTTTTTACTGTGGTTTCCTTAGTTGGGGGCGGTGGTGAAGTGTGGACATCCAGAGTGATTAGCTTATGGTCTGATATAACCAGTGACGGGTTGAACTACAGTGTGGAACACCTGTCGCCCATGTTGGTGATGACCCGGTCCAATATGTTTTCAGCTCTAGTAGGGGAGTTTACCAGCTGATCCAGGGCATTTGAGTTGATGAATTCCACAAAGCACTGGGTCTGGGAGTTTGTACTCGAGTAGTTTTCCCAGTTAATGGTAGGGTAATTGAAAATGCCCACTATCAGGGTGTTCGGTAGGACCTTCATGTTTTCCAGTGTCTCCATAAAGGTGGAGTGGTGGTCCTGGGTCATGGAGGGTGATCTGTAGCAGGCCACAATTTCCACTGCAGATTTGCTTGATGTTAGTTGCTCATGGATGATCTCAGAGGTATCATGCTGCGTCACTAACATGGAGGTGTAGGTATCCTTGATGAATATGGATACACCCCCTCCTTGTGTGTTTTTCGGTCCATGTTCTGTGGCCGAAACGTGTGGTATGAGTTGTAGCCTGGTAGTGCTGGGGTGCTCTCTGGAGCCTTGGACCAGGTTTCAGTTACTGCACAGTTGTCGACGTTCTCCATACTGAGGAGTGCTTTGAGCACGTGCATTTTGAGATTTAAACTCCTGGCGTTGAGTAGCATAACCCTCAGTTTTTTAATTGTGCTGTTTACAGAGGTGGGTTTGACTTTTGAGCCTTGCCTAAAAAAGGCACTATGGGGGCAGCAAGAGCCTTGGCCAGTATTCAAAAGCCTAGGGATGACAGGTACAAGCTGTCGCTTGTGAAGCAATGTGGCTTGTCGAGCATGTCGTCCCAGGCTGACAGACACTGGATCCCCTTTGAATGATACCAGAAGCTTAGCCAATTGTTGAAATTGATCATTTTTTCTTTATACTGAGGTATCATTCTTGATGAGGGCAGGATACTACTCAGGGTCAGGGTCATACCAGCCTGGGCTACATGATCAGAGAGCTCCTCCATATCTCTCTTCATGTAGTCCAGGGAGGTACGTCTCAGGTCATTCACACCAACATGAACAATGACAGAGTCATATTTGTACTTGTTCTGGAGTGACCCGAGTGCTTGCGTTATGTGGCGGATTCTGGCTCCTGACAGGCAGCTAACAGTAACCTTCTGCTTGTCCAGCTTAGCGAGTGGGACATCAGTGTGCCTGACTATAGAGTCTCCTATTACTAGTGTGTTAGGTATGTTATTTTGCCTTAAGGGCTGTGATTGTGTAACACACTGATAGCCGGGACGTGATGTAAAAATTGTGCAGGATTATAAATACAAAAAAATGTACTGTCAGCAGAGTGATGTTAAACAATACAAGGAAGAAAAGGATGTGGAAGTAACAATCACACCTAAGGTGACTCCTATTATGGAACATGAGAAGATAGCCTAGTAAGATGCTGTGATGTACGGCATGAGGAAGACAGTCCAGTGATGTGAATGCCCATCCCCCGTTGTAACTAGTACCAGTAAGACGACATACCCTGTTATAACTGGTACCAGTAAGACATCATGATTGATGTGTTGCATCTACGAAGGCAAACAAAGACAATGCATGGTACAGAGAATGCAATCGAGCCTTTCCAAAAGCATGCAGATGAAGGAGGAGGCGGTACAGTCAGATACACAGTGCTGGCCACATACTACTGCTACTCCCAGAACAGGGGAGATTAGTGAAGAAATGATTCAGACACATTACGGTTAGTAGGAGAAAAGGGAAGGGGGTGCAGCTAAAAAGGAAAGACAGTGGACAACAAAGGGACAAGAGGGACAAATGGAAGAGGAATGCTAAATTAGACCTTAAAATATTACTTCATATACAGGTTAATAGGTTCAAACATAGTTACTAGGCACCTGGTCCAGAACACAACTGAGGAGCTTAGCTCAGTTTCCTCAAAGCACTGACTGCTTACATGACTTGCTCAGCACTGGCAAATGGTGGCCAAGGGAATCAGGCACTGGAGTACAGGAAGCATCTCTTTAACAGCCTTGATATTCGGTGCTGTCTGCCAGGTTCATAAATCTTTGACTTGTACTGCCTGAAGCAGTGGGACAGCATAAGTCATCAAAGGGGTTCAAAAGCTGTTTGGAAGAGAGCAAGGAAAAGTTGGGAAGATCAGCTGTAAGTAGCTGAAACCATTAGACAAGCAGGACAGAGCACTCATTTTCCTGAATGTGCACCTTCCATGCTCACCTTTAATGGGGCTCAACGTCTGAGAAGCGTTTTAAAATATCATTCGGCTGGCATCGCGTCCTTAATGGAAAACATTTTGTACCGCTGTTTCACCGAAATACCGTTTTCTCACTTCTCTTTCCCTAGTACAGGACTTCTTTCCACTAGCCTTACTCAAGAGTCGCTGAACAGAATCGTGCCTTAGTCCCAGCTGTCTACATTCTCTCACAAACATTCCCATGATACCCTCCATCACCACCTTCTCTCCTCCCTTTCAGTCTTGCAGTTTGTCACAGAAAGGATATTCGCTGTTAATAAGCATCATCTTATTTTTCAAACTTTGATTCTCTCCATCCCCTTAGGCACACTATGACTTTTATTTACCCAGACACTGCTTCCAATTCACCCCTGCAAATAGGCACATGCCTGCTGGCCTTTTTGTTAAAGAAGAATTGGAAAATTACCAAGCTTACCTGTATTACTTTAACTTCACAGTGCCTCTCTTCCAATCCACACAGCAGTGTAAGTTACCTGCCCTGTACTGTATCCCTTCTCAGGATTTGAAAGCTCTGTTTCAATATGGCTTCCATGTGCATTACTTTAGCTGCATTCTAAACAAATACTTACTATGTAGAAACATCATCAATTTTTTTCCAGGATGCAAAACTCCTGCTATGCTACACTTCATGTAAACCATTTATCTTAAGCAGTGCTTTGCTGCACGGTATTTCCCTTACTTAGTTTCTCCCTGGCTGATAATTATTAGCCAATCATTACTTAGTTTCTCCCTGGCTGATAATTATTAGCCAATCATTTCCTTTTTAGTTTTACAATCTGGCATGCATTCTAAATGTTAAGTTCCAGTTGACTATCCACATCTCCCATCATTGCTGCAATCCTATTGCAGTTATATGCTGTCACTTCTTTCCTGGCTTCCAAGCTATTACTGCACATTTGTTACAATAATCTGTGAACAGGTTTATTCAGCACAATCCCAGCTAAGTACGAGTTAGCAGTCACTTGCATGATAGTAAGCCCAGCGCCTTCCATTTGGTACATTTTTATACAATGATAATTCTTCCCTTTACTCCAAAGTATTTTCTACAGTTTTGCAAGAACAGGAATAGCACGCTGCTGGAAAAAGTCTTAAGAAAAACACCTAGAAGGACGCATGGCACCTTGGGAAAGGGTGTGATCAGAGACTGAGGTACTAAAGCTCTTCTCACTTGAGACTAAAACATAGTGTTAAAGCTTTTCTCATCTGAGACCAAAACAAAGGTGACATTTAATGACTGCATAAAATCATGGGGATATGGAAAGGGATTTTCCTGAACAAAAAGCTTACAGATGAGAGACGGGGACACAGGAAGCAGACTGTATAAACAAACTACTACGCTGATGTGCAAAAGTACTTCTTCACAGAGCACATGTATGTATGTACGTACATATGTAGACACACACACACAAACACACACGCAACATTAACAGTGCTAACTCACATTACACAAGTAAGTGTGCTTATAAAACTACTAACATCCAGTTGTCTAAATGTTAACATGTACATTAGTGAAAATGATTGCAAAACACTGTCTGTAATAGAGTCTTAAGTCTGTAATACATATCAGTCCATATGGGACCATTTGCATTGTCAACAGGCGAAGAAACCGGATCACAGTATTGGAGAGGTCTCTTTACCAAGTTCCTTGGCAGATGCATCTTAAATAAGCAATGAGTTCTTGACAGAGGTAGAAGCTAAAAGCCAAAACTGAAATGGTTAAGCGAAACCCACAAATTAAAGATGTGTTTTCTGTTTGCTAAAATGTCTGCATTTCATTACTCTGAGCAAATTTATTTCAGCTGTGCATATAAGCAGAAAATGTATGACAACCATTGAAGAAAATACCTTGTAGCAGAATGGGCAATGAGACCGATTAAACTTTTTCCATAATCCTGATTTTCTACTCATTATTGTTTAGAATTCGCATTCTTTTCTTAACAGAATAAAGGATAACATTTCTAGATCATGAAGAGACACCTGACATTAAAATAAACATTTTATGTAGGACAGGGCAAGAATCTTTGGTAGGAGACAAAAGAATTCTGAATATGCCATACCCCAGAAGGAAAAGGGAGAGAGCAGGGTATTAGTACCCTAGCAAAGGGGCAAATCAGATGAGGGAGAGAGCAGGGTACATAGTACACTACCAAAGGGGCAAATCAGATGAGGGAGAGCAGGGTACATAGTACACTACCAAAGGGGCAAATCAGATGAGGGAGAGCAGGGTACATAGTACACTATACCAAAAGGGCAAATCAGATGAGGGGGAGCAGGGTACATAGTACACTACCAAAGGGGCAAATCAGACGAGGGACAGCAAGGTACATAGTACACTACCAAAGGGGCAAATCAAATGAGGGGGAGCAGGGTACATAGTACAGAGCAGCAGGAATTTAGTATAAAGAAACCAGCCAAAAGCAGTTGCCAATAAAGCAGAAGCACGATTTGTTTAGGAATCAACATAAATCAGATTCAAAGAGGTACAATGAGAACAAACAAAAGCAGAACAGAAGAAAATGAACAAAAGGCTGAGGCAATATGTGGAGTGAGATGGGCCATGCGCATTAGTTGTAATCCATCTGTGTGATCTACCGTCTTGTAGGATGGTTCAGAGCATACCTCTCAACCTCTTAGCACAAGAAATCTGGACAAAGTCAAAAAGAATGGGGGGTTCAAAGTTCCAAACTAGGGACAATTTTATTATTGCTTTTATAAAGTTAGAAAATTGATAAAGTAATTGGTTTTGCATTTTCTAAAGGATATGAAGCTTGAAACAAGTGCCTGTCATAACTCAGTGGCTTCAATCCTCAGTGACTTGGCAGAAAACCATACATTTTATGAGGAACAACCTAAAAACATGAGGCAAAAAGCTGGACATTCTGTGAAAATCTCAGCAGTTGTGAGAGAAAATTCAGAGTCTGCAGGACACCTAGGCTGTTTACCTGAGGTAGTTCAGCTAAACAGAATGACTGGACAGCTTAAAGATGAACTCAGTTAACTGCAGACATCCAAATGGAGAGGTAACAGGAACTAGGCAGATGTAATACAAGGAAACAGGCCAAAATTAGAAACTAGGCCGATGTTATACAAGGAGACAGGCCAAAATTAGAAACTAGGCCGATGCTATACAAGGAAACAGGCCAAAATTAGAAACTAGGCTGATGTAATACAAGGAAACAGGCCAAAATTAGAAACTAGGCAGATGGAATACAAGGAAACAGGACAAAATTAGAAACTAGGCAGATGGAATACAAGGAAACAGGACAAAATTAGAAACTAGGCAGATGGAATACAAGGAAACAGGACAAAATTAGAAACTACGCAGATGGAATACAAGGAAGCAGGACACAATTAGAAACTACGCAGATGGAATACAAGGAAAGAGGACAAAATTAGAAACTAGGCAAATGGAATACAAGGAAAATGGACAAAATTAGAAACTAGGCAGATGAAATACAAGGAAACAGGACAAAATTAGAAACTAGGCCGATGTTATACAAGGAAATAGGCTAAAATTAGAAACTAGGCCGATGTAATACAAGGAAACAGGCCAAAATTAGAAACTAGGCAGATGGAATACAAGGAAACAGGACAAAATTAGAAACTATGCAGATGGAATACAAGGAAACAGGACACAATTAGAAACTATGCAGATGGAATACAAGGAAAGAAGACAAAATTAGAAACTAGGCAAATGGAATACAAGGAAAAAGGACAAAATTAGAAACTAGGCAGATGAAATACAAGGAAACAGGACAAAATTAGAAACTAGGCAGATGGAATACAAGGAAATAGAACAAAATTAGAAACTAGGCAGATGGAAAATTTCTCTATATGCACAATACATTATTGTTTCTGTCAAATCTTTATTTTTCATTATTCCTTTTAGTACTTTTTTATACATAATTAAAGAGGGTACATGCACAATTGGATTTATCAGCCCCAATCCTCCTTGTTCATCTTTCATATACAAAATCCCCCTCTTAACTGGGTTCAATCTTGACCCCCAAATAAATGAAAAAAAAACAATCTTCATAATTATTTTTCATATTTCATTGGCAACATATAAACATTTGCAATAAAAGCTATTTTATCTATTATTATGGTGTTTATTAAATGTGCTTTTTTATGAAAACCTTTATGTCTTCCAGAAAGTAACCATGTCTGATTCCTTTAATAACTTTATCCCATTGCTCAAGTCTGTATTCTGTCCTTCCAAACACCATTCCAAAAATATCTGTACTCTTTTCATTATATTCCACACCTCCTATAATACATTCATACCTAAATCTTTTACTTTTCTCTTTATTTATGCTTAAACCAATTTTCTTCAACGGCGTACTCAATTTTTCATTATTTTTTCTCCATCCAGACTTTAGCTTTTGCTATTACTACAATATCATCAACAGAAGTATACATTTTTGGTAACTGTATCTCCTCCATCATTCTACATTCGCCCTTACCTTACATTTTATTAACTTCCATTACTACTGTATTCATGATTATAGCAAAGATCATACTGCTTTGCAGGACATCCATGTTTTATATCACATTCTAGTCTCAAATTTTCGCCAACCCAACCACTTACATTTGATTTCACATAATTCTTTTCATATATTGATTTAATTACTTGTAATTTTTTTTCACTTATGTTGTATGCAGTAAAATTCCCCATAATGCTTTATATGGAATATTATCATATGCCTTACTGACATCACCTATCATGATTTTTGTTTCCACTTTTTTTTTATTAATATCATCATCAATTACTTCCCTTCTTATCCACAACAGGTCTTGACTCCCCTTTCCTTTTCTCCCAAATTATGATCATATAATCTTTCTATTTTACATTGTAGTCTTTTAGTTACTATTCTCATGAAAATTGTGTTATTCAGTGTAATTGGTCTCCATTTTTTTATTTCAACTTTATCTTTTTTTAATATAAAATTTATCAAATGTATGCAAATTCCTTTACACTTAATTCCTCTTTCTAGCTGCTCATTCATTACTTCTATAAACACCATTTTTGCCAGTCATACACTTCTTTATATATACTATATTCAATTCTGTCCAAACCTGTAGCTGAATTAACGTTAATATCTTCCACAATCTCATTAACCTCATTTATATTTATTTTTTCCTCTAAATATTCATTGTGTTCCTTATCTGAGTTCTCACCATTATAAATTTGTTCTGTGTTAACTTTTCTACTATACAAATCTAATACATATTCTTTAATTATTGCATACATTTCTCCTTGTTTAAACTTGTTTCCCTTCTTTTTTAGTTTTACTGTGTTACATAAATATGGTGCTACTTTTTCATTGTAAGCAATATTTTGCTTATATAACAATTTATTAACCTTACACTCATTTCTTTTATATAATTCTCTTTTTTCATAAAATAATTTTTTTCTTCTCTAGCAAGTCTTTAAATATGTTTTGACTTACTATTTTGTATTCCACTTTTCTTTTAACCTTTCTTTTCTATACATTCTGTAATTTCTTTTCTTTTTCCTGAAGCTAACTTACTATTTTTAGACCTTCTGATATAAAAAATAATCAATTTCTGTCTTAATTTCATTTCTTTTTTAAGTCCAGTGTTTATTTTCCTGTAATTCTAATTTTTCACTTTTCATAATTTCAGCAACCATTTTAACATGACAGCTATTCTTATTTCTCAAATTATGATTAATGCCACCTGTCATTATTATATCAGTGTTAATACAGACATAATTAGGTATACTTTTAAACATTTTTTCTTTCTTTTTTGTCACATATGCATATAAAGCTATTAGTCCATATACATATTTCCATCTTATATCCACTGCTGTTATTCGGCCCAGTTCTACCATTGTACTATCTAATATTTTTTATATTTTCTTGGCATAGTATACATATTTATTTATTTATATATATACCTGAACATGTGTCTTTGCCTATATTCCAGACAACAGTACCATTCCAAAGTTGTTCTGTTTGCACCTTTTCTTCTTCTGTTAACATTCTAATGTCTTCTAACACTATTACTTGAGCATCTACTATAGCACACCATTGTAAACTATGAATTCTTCTCTTAATATTCTTCATACTGTTCGTGTTCAAAGCTATTAAAATAATCATCTTATCCCTTAACTTTCTTATTCTCTTATTATATTTTTATATTTTCATTTTCTTTCCCCAACTCACTTTCCTGTTGAATTTTTCTTGCCTTTCACTACATCCCACTCCAACTCTTCATTTGTTTCATCTGTCTCTCTTTCTTTTCTTTCTGTCTCCCTTTAAATTTAAATACTATTTCTATGTTTTTTTCTTGCTGTGTGTTCTTGTATAGAATTCTTTTCCAACTCTTTTTCTTGTATAATTTCATTTTCTTGTATTTCTACCTCACATTCTAACATGAATGTCCTGTATTACCACATTTCTTACATTTCACTTCACATTTTTTTGGATTATGACACGTATGACCACATTAATAACATCTTTTTTGTCACATTCATTAATTAAATTATCATATTTTCCACAAAAAATAAGAAGTCTTTGGTTGTCCTCAGTACTTCAAAAACCTCTATTACCATGCACACTAGTAATACTAGGTATGTGTATTACAGTGTTAATTTCCATTTTTAAAATTATTCCACATTCCCAACTCCCAGTCCATAATTTTCTTTCATCATAAATTTTAGTAGTGTCCACCAGTTCTTAACATATTGTCAACAAATAATTTCTCAGTTATTTTGCTCCCACTTCACTTCTAAACTGAATCAGGATTCTTTATTTTGTTTGTCTGAAAAAGGCTTGCACAATATATTCTGATCATGGAAAGTCTGCTTGTTTTTTTATTGTCCCCCCAAAAGTTTTCTACAGCCTGGCCAGTTTCAAAAAACAAGTCACAAAAAATTTCTTTGTTAATTAAAATGAAAGTTCTTACCTCTTCAACTTTTACTCTCAAAGGTGCAATAACATTGTCCCACACCTCATATCTGTCCAGGCCTTCTTCTATTTTACTGCGCACTAAACATTTTTTTTTTTTACCTACTTCATCTCTGTCTTCCCTTTAGCTCCTTCTTCCACTGGTTGAGCATAGGACTTTTTTCTGGAACCTTCTCTGGCTCTTTTCCCTTCTCTTTTTCTCCCTCTTCTATTTTTTTTCAATAATCTCACTCCAGGATACAACAGTTCCACTTTCTGGCTCACTCAGGTTAATTAGCTCCTCCAGATATATATCCCACAACCCTCCCAACTGGAGGACTGAAATAACACATTATTCTTCTGTTTCAAACAGTTTTTTCTGGAAATTTTCTTCTGAATCCATCTCCACCACTGCATTTAACTTCATCTTCTTACCATCAGCTGACAACAGTTTCTCTGCTCCTACATCACCTGAAAACATTTATGGTAGTAATTCTACCATTTTTCTTCATTTTCAACACATTTAACTTCTAAATTGCCTTGGCTCTCAACAGCCATGTTTCTCCTGGCTGCCTCTGTGCCTGGACAGGAAGTCAGGATATGGAACACCCAATCTCTCCCCCCTACTGCAAAGAGTAGGTGAAGTTCCTCAATGCCCAGGCCAAATTTCTCCTAATAGTATAAACACCACCTCAGGTCTCCCTGAAAAGAAGCTACTAGCTTAATGGGACTAACCCAATTAAAAAGGATAATTCAATAAATAATTACATTTATATAATAACATTTATATAACAGCAAAACAAATGAGGAGCTGCAGGACTCTGTTAAACAAAGAGAACAACAATCAGGAAGTTACAAGATACAATGGATAGGAACAGTTGTCAAAAACAGGCAATGATGCTGGCTGAAATAAGAAATGGAAAGGGATAACCAGAATGGAAAAGGCACAGAAAATAAGAAAAACATGTCTGGAAGAAGGGTTAGATCATGTGCAATTCCAGGAGTTTAGTGAAGAAAATGGAGAAGATTAACACAATGATACAACATGCAGAAGAAAACTTAGCACATACAACAGAAACAAAGGACAATTCTATAAAAGGGACTGCAATACAGAGATCCTGAGATAGCAATTTTCAGACAAAAACAGAAAATAAATAAATTGGGGAGGACTAGCAGCCAAAAAAGAACATGAATTTTCAAGTGCTTAAGAAAAGAGGTGCATGACAGGGAAATGTGAAAGCTCAGCTTTGCAATCAGACTAGAAGGAAAAAGGGTGAGACCTAGTGTTCAGATAATGTGTGTGTCAACCATTTGGTACTGAAAGAGAGGATCACAAACAGATAAAGAACAGAGAAGGTTTTCAGACAAGAAAAATAAATGTCTGGCTCAAGAATAACATAATTATTTTGGTAAAAGACTAACCTTCAAGAAGCAAACTGGCACCCTGCACAGCTCCTCAAACTGGTCCCCCCAAATAAAAGCCGAGTACTAAAAGAAAACAAAAAGGTCTTTCTTGAGTTGAGAATGACCCCCTCCCCCACAAAACAAGATGTCCTTCTGCACTCCTTTAACTGTAGCCAGCTACTTGGTACAACTTTTACAAGAATATTTCTATAGTTATCACCCCCCCCCCACACAAAGCACTTTAGCTGTGACCACAGATGCAATACCCCATTCATTTACGAAGTTGTGGTATCCCCACAGCTTCATACATCAATTCTGGTACTGCACTCCCACATCATTAACACCTGCTGTATGTGTCTCCTAACAGCTTGTACCCAAGGAACTGTCCCTTTCACCCCTACCCTATTTACAGCTCTGCAGAATGGTGCAGTTTTATCTTCAAACCAGGGAAAAAGGCTGGAACAATGGAGACACAAGTGTAAGACAGATTCAGTACAGGAACTCAGAAGGAATGCTAAAACACTGGACTTTGTACTTTACAAGGTCACTTAGGCAGACTCACATAGGACAAGTTCTTTCAGAAGATCCTAGATTCCAAACTGCTATCAGCAAGCCAGAAAAATCAGAGAATGGTTAGCTATACCATATCAAAAACTTTGCATGAACAATCTAGGCAACTCTTGCAAGTCCTGTAACCTTATAAGCCAGAAGTGATATTTTCACTGTCCCAACCTAATGAAGAAATATTGCACCAAGGAAATCCTATGGTGTTTATTCTGCTAAATGTGATGGAAGTCTGTCATTTTATGTTGCAAAGGCTATTAACCCCCTTGAAAAGAGAATTACTAATCACATGTCTGACATCGCTACACATATACTGAGGTACAGGGACTACAATACTCAAGTTTCACAACATCATAGAACAGGTTCTCAATGGCCCTTTAGAAGGCAACAGAGGAGCTTTGCTAGAGAAGAGAGATAAAATGGATTACATACCTAAAAGCATATCACGCCCCAAGACTAAACGTTTCATGCTTCATCAGCAGCATCCTAGAACTAAGAGAGTTTTAGCATAATACGTTTTACAGGTCCATTCTCAAATAAAAATCTCTGAATTATGTGCTCGGTTCTGTTTTACCATTCAGATTTACTGCATGAAACAACAATGATCATTTTATTCTTACTGATTATTTAATTTTATGCTAGAAGATTAATATGTATGTCTGACTTTTGGTTTTTTATTTATTTTCAATTTATTATATATTTAAAGTATACATGCTGAAAGCAATTATGGGGAAAGCGCCACAGGCTTGCTAAGTAGTTCCACACTGAACTCTCAGTTGCATAACCATCCCATGGAGATGTGACTAACATTCAAAGAGTCACTGTAGCTTTTTTATAATAGCATGCTTGCAGCTGAATTCTGTTGACACATCTGCAGCTAGGACTGAACTCAGGGTTTGCTGTGAATGACAAGT